>NC_046155.1:6600021-6742762 GCF_011064425.1 Rattus rattus
GTTGTATTCCGTGGGGTTCACACGGAAGGAGAGAACAGACACCCCCAACTTGTCCTCTGACCTCCACACACATACCATGGTACATGCATTTACACACAACAAATAAATGGTTTGTTTGTTTGTTTGTTTGTTGCTTATTTTTTCAGTTTGGTTTGGTTTGCTTAAGACTCTTGGGCATGCCTGCCCTACCCTGGACAAGGAATCTGTTTGGGAGGACACTGAGGCAGAGAGGAGACTGGGCAAGGGCTGCTATGAGGTGCCCTTTCCAAAAAGCTGGACAGAGAATGTGGGGGGAGGGCAGAGCAGGATGGGAACCAAGAAGGAGGGACTCCACATGTACTGTTGAGCGCAGAGCTAAGATGGGCTGGGCTCAGGCTGGGGCTGAAGCTGTAGAAATAAAATCTGGTGGCCCCAGAGCAGGAGACACAAAAAATCCTGCATGCAGGTGGGTATCAGGGTGAGACCTAGCCCATGGCTACCGTGGAAGTAGGTGAGGATCTTCAAGGCCCCATCACCCAAGAAGAGAAAACCTTGTGGTAGAGACTGAGTAGATTGCTTAGGCCATGGAGGTCTGTAACGCTGGTATGGGACCCTGGGGTGCCACTTGCTCTCTGCAGAGCTCCTACTTTATCAAGGAAGCACTTCCCACTTCTACAGTCATGAGTGTGTGCACAAACCCTATCAGGCTGCATCCTGGAAGAGCACCCTCTTCCTGCCTGTCTCCAAGCCTTGGAATGTTCTGGAAATCTGATGCCTACCCTTCTACATGCTGATTTTCTAAGGACTCTTTGCCAATCCATTTGCACCCCCTCACCCACTTATTCCTTGTTCATCTGGTGAAGTCAGAGGGCAACAATGGGAGGTGACTTTGAGGCTATCATGAGGCTAAAACTAGGGCTGATGTCTTCTATGAGGACCAGAGTCTACCAGCCAAGAAGCTGTTGGGACAGTCCCACTTCCGAAGTCTTCCCAGATGTCATCTTTCTTCTGATTGATTTCTCACTCATTCATTTGTTCATTCTCAAAATTTTGTATACACTGCCATGGAGCCATTAGGTAGAGTTGAGAAAAAAATATTGAGCAGACTGGAGGTGCCCATGATCTTAGACAATGTTAACAGTCAACTTGCACAACCTAGAATTATCTGAGATACAAAGCACTAATTGATGAATTCCCTAGATCGGCCTATCAGCATGTCTGTAGGGGATTGTATTGATTGGTAATTGATTTGGAAAGACCTAGCTCAAAATGGGGGCACCATTCCCTGGGCAGATGGTCCTGGGCTATGTAAGAAAGCTAGTTAATCATGAGCCAACAAGTGCTGTTCCTCTGTGATTTCTGCTTCAAATATTGTCTTGAGTCTCTACCCTGAGTCAGTGATAGACCTGGAAGGTGAAATAAACCTTTTCCTCCCTTAAGTTGCTTCTGGTCAGTGTTGGATCACAGAAACATAAGCTAGAACACTCAACTGATGGCTCAAGTTGTCTCCACAGAGACACTTCAGTTAACCCTGAAGTGGAAACTTCTAGTTTCTTTGGAAAGTTGGTTATGTCAAATGATGCTTTGCTGGGTCACATGGGTAAGAGGATGTTTTTATATAGCAAACATATGAAAGGACCTTTGATGAAGGATTATAAATCTGAGCCCATAGTCAGTGGGAGGCAAGGACTGAGCCCTGGTTTGGTTTGCTCAGCCTCACTATTCTTCACTAATGCCACACATGTAGTCATTGGCCTTACATAGCATTGTTGAGCTCAACTTGTGATAACACTGCCACTGAGAGAAACTCAACCAAGAACTGCTCGTGAGGTTCCTGCAGCAGCTTGCTGCTTCTGTGTCCTTTCCTCAGGCTGCTTGGTGAGTCTTGCAGTCCCTTCAGGATTGAACTACAGCTGCTGGTTCGTGCCTGGTGTCTGCCTGCCTGGAGGACTGATCTGCAGCTGCTGAGTCGTATTTGGTGTTTGCTATAGAACTGAGCTGCTGCCAAAGAAGATCAAGCTCACCCCCCAAAAAAGATTGCTGAGCAGGTCCACTTCCCCCATGTCCTAATAACTTTTCTCTTTCACTGCCTTTTCTGGGTAGTAGACTAGAGGAGAAGTTGAATTCTTATTAAAAGTAGGTTGCAAAAAATTTATGCCTACATAACCTGGGGGAGAGTTTGCTGTCAAAGCTCTCTTCATGCAATAGACATTCAGTGCTGAACAAATGGATAGTGGAGGTAGGAGGGTAGAGTGTATGAGGAATGGAGCTTCCCACTGTGAACCACTGATATCTCTCTGTAGGTCCTTCTGACTGGAGACCATCTGTCTATCCTTGTGTCCTCTCCTCATCTGGGCACATGGAAATCCACCATCTCGATCAGCTTGCTCTCAGGCCTGGGAAGGAGGACCTAGGGTCTTATCTAGGCAAACACTAGGGTGGTGTTATTATTCCCTCCCATGAAGGGACCCAGGGTCACAGTAGGACAAAGGCAAGATTGGGCTTGTCCAGAGTCCTTCGGCCCTGACGTCCTCCCTCCCACATACACCGTATCTGACGTCATCTCACTAGGTGCACCAAGAACCCACTGTGCTCTGCTCTGTGGGCGAAAGCTGAACAGTCATTTGTGAAGAAAGTTGCCCTCTGAGCCAGTCCTTATGCACAATAGGAGGACCTAGGCATGTGGTCATTCTACCACCCCTTCCCCACAGGTCACACCCACCCACACTCTTCTCTTCCAAGATGCCAAGCTGGAATTGAGGGTTGTGTGCAAGTGTGTGCAGTGTGCATGTGTGTGGGAGCTTTTGTGAGCTCCCTTTGGGACTGTTCCAAGGACAGGCTCTTAAGAGCACAGTGGGAAGGGTGTGTTCAAAGGAGAGACCAGCAGCCCAATAAGGCAGCAGGAACCACCCCATGAGGCTACAGCTATATCCAATTTAACAAGGCTGTGTGAAGGTCACTTGGCGAATAGGCCCTCTCTGCAAACAGCATACTGTCATTCATTCTCCAGCACCAAGGCAGTGCTGGTGGGGTACCAGAACTTACCACAGTGCGTACTTTAGTCTGAAGTTGAGACCTGTAGTGAAGCTGCCTAGGGCCTTGCTCGGGTCTCCAGAAACCCACACATACTTCTGAGACCTCACATAAGCATGAGAAGCACTTCTAGACATTGAGGGCTGTTGGCACTTGCCTTATGCCGAGAGATTCCGTTCTAGCAAATACTGAAGGATCCCCTTTCAGGGAGCCACCACCATCTGCCAAAGGATCTACTCCTCTCCTACTCAGTGTGTGCCCTGGGAGCAGTTCTGGGACCTCGAAGGTCTCGTTCCTCCACCAGAGCTTGCAGTAAGCGCCTGCTCAAGAGCACAGCCAACTACACGCAGGATCTCTTAGCTGCTAGCATCCCCAACACCTCTAGCCCAACTGCACTCCATCCTGGACATTTGCTAAGCCATGAAGCCTCCACTTGGTGGATAGAAATATGTTGGGTATTTCTAGCCAAATTCCATGCCGTGGTGGGCAGTTCCAGCCAGAACTTTTGTCCTCATCCATGATATCAATTGGGCAGCACAGCTGGAGGGCTTGCATGGCAAACCGCCATTACCCCTGCCCCCAAGACCGAAGCCCAGAGCAGGGGCAGGGCAACTGAAGGACAGAAGAGGAGGCAGGAATGGCTCAGCTGCCAGCAGCATTGTCTAGGCACCCACTGCTTCTAGTTACACTTAGGGGAAAAGCTAGAACAACAGACAGAAAGGTCCCAGTTCAGGAGACACAGATCTCATCTATGAGACATATAGATGCAGAGAAGAAGTACATGAGAACCATGTCACTCATGTGCTCTGACTGGCCCTAGCCCTTATGTGACCCAGAGCCTGTGAAGCAGCTGCCAACATTCCCATGTGTGGGCATTGTGTGACAGGGAGCTGATTCACCTGTGTGAGTCCAGGCACAGAGAGGCTCCTGAGTGAAAGTGAGTGAGTGACTGGAGAGAAATGAGTGGGTGGCTGTATGGGTGGATGGGTGCTTGGATGGTGATGGTAAGTGGATAGGAGATGGGAATTTGTATACATGAATGAGTGGGTGAATGGATGGGTAGCCAGCTGATTGGATGAATGGATGAATGGATGAATGGATGAATGGATGAATGAATGGTGTTATCTGGATAGATAGATGTATAAATGTGTAAATGGATGATTAGCTAGTGGAATGGTGGATAAATGGATAGATTGATGGATGGTAATGAGATAGATAGAGGCATGAAGACATAAGGACAGATGGATAATTAGATGGATGATGGATGGTGATAAGTAGCAGAGTTGATAAATAAGTGGATGGATAGGATGAAAATGGCCCCATAGGCCCATAGGGAGTAGCACTATTAGGAGGTGTGGTCTTGTTGGAGGAACTTTGTCACTGAGGGTGGGTTTTGATGTTTCAGAAGCTCAAACCAAGCCCAGTGACACTGTCTCTTTATGCCTGCTGGCCCAAATAGAACTCTTGGCTCCTTCTCTGGCACTATGTCTGCCTGCATGCCACCATGCTTTCTACCATGACAATAATGGACTAAATGAGGCAGCCCCAATTAAATGTTTTCCTTTAAAAGAGTTGCCATGGTCACAGCAATAGAAACCCTAACTAAGACAGATGGGTAACAAGATAAATGGATGAGTATATGAATGGGTAGATAGTTGGAAGGAAGGAAGGAAGGAAGGAAGGAAGGAAGGAAGGAAGGACGGAAGGAAGGATAGGTGAGTGAATAGCCTTATTAGTCTTGATTGTCAACTTGACAGGATTTAGAGTCACGTAAGAGAACTGTCTCTTGGCATGTCTGACAGGGTGTTCTAGAGAGGATTAAGATGGGAGGAGATCCACACAGAAAGTGGTCCTGATATAAAGAGATCCAAGGAAAGAGCAATGGTCGTCTTCCCTTGCTTCGTCCTCCTGAGCAAGTATGTCCATCACTGCTGCTGCTGCCCTTGGTTGACTTCAGACTCCAGCTTTGGTTTTCCAGCATGGACTGAATAGCAATGATTTCCCAGGGATCTCCTAAGATCCTGGGACCAGACTGGGACTACTGAGGTGACTGACTGACTATGTCATGGGTTCAGTAGACACTGGTTCTGAGTTCTGTAGCCTGCAGATGGTCATTATTAAACTACTTGGTACCTATTATGTAAGCAACCCTATAAATTTCATTAATTATATGCATATATTCTATGAGTTCTGCTCCTCTTGAGAAGATTGCTTAACTCTTAGACGGATGGAGGATGATACACAGACTAAGGTGGCTGGAGGTTTGGGTGGGTAGGAACGTGGGCATAAGGTAGTGGGTGTCAGTTAGATGCCTGCATGGGAACAGGGACAGTGGATCAGTGAACAGAACATTTGCTGCACAAGAATAAAGACAAGTTCAGAGTCCCCCAATCCAGATAAAACTACACAAAGAGTGTATCTGTAATCTTAATATTCCTACAATGAGTTGGGAGGTGAAGATGAGAATCCCACGAAGCACAGGTTCCAGCAAGTCTAGTGTATGTGTTGGCAGAGAAAAGACCCCGTCTCAAATAGGGGAAGGCAAGGGCTGACATCCAAGAATGTTCTCTGAGCTCCATCCATACTCTATGAAATGCATGTATCTGCGCGCGCGCACACACACACACACACACACACACACACACACACACACCAAAACAAGATGCCTGGGTGGACAGGTCATTGATGAATGGGTGGGTGTTGTCAATTCCCCAGATATCCTCATTGCTGACCTAAGCATGCTCACCTTGGTATGTCCTTATCAACTCCCAGGGAACGCTCATCATGGTCATCATCCCCCTTGCCTGACAGGACCTGGAACAGGCACAGGGCTGGTAGCCGATGCCACACTGAGGCTGGCTACCAGTCCTGTACCTGCTCTGCATCCATAGAAACACACAAGTACCTCTAAAGACAGCATGTATTTGGGACACGGATGTGTGCATGGAAGCCAAGTGCAGGCCATGGGGTCAGGAAACCAACCATTAGTTTCCATTAGAGTCCTGGCAGGAGCTCTGAGTTGGTCCCTCAGCCCTTCTGGCCTTGGTCTACAACTGTGGGATAGGACCAGGATCAGGGCCAGGCTAATAGACAGAGCAGAGGCCTAAGGCCTGCTATGCTCTGTCCTTGCCCTCCCAAACCATTGTTGCCAACTTGGAGGCCATGGACAAGAGTCCAATATGTTGTACAAAAATCCTGAGTCAAGGAAGGTACTAAAGCAATGAGGGCAACATAGGTGGCCTTAGAATTGCCGTGGGAAGGAGAAGTCCTTGGTTCCCTGCGTGCCAAAGCCAGAAATGCAAAATTTCTGGGCCTGCAGAGTATATCTCTCCACAGAAGGCAGAGACAGGACTGAGTCTAGGGGCAGAATGGAGCAGGGCCCTTGGGCTAGTGTCTTGTCCTAGGAAATAGTTTCTCTCCCAAAAGTATGCTGGGGGCCTTTGGGTACAAAATTATGCAAGCTGGGGAGACTAGAAGGCCTACCAGATTTTGGCCTCTTCTGCTCCAGCCTAGACCTAGTTGTCACCTCTGAGATAGCTCAGGCTACTTAAGAACACTAGGCCTCAGGGATGTTAGACTTGGCTTTTGAGCAGCTGGGCATGGAAGGCAGTTAGTGAGGCTGTACAGTCAGTAGTGGGAAGGAAAACTGCTACCTTGGGGACACAAACTGGGGTGGGAGCATCCCTTGCTGAAGACTTGCCCTCTGGGACACAGCCTTGCCCAAGAGGAAGTATCTTCCTGGAAGTCAGAGCAACCACAAGAGAGACAGAAGCACCACTAACCAATGAGTACACATAGAAGGACTCCAGCCACATATGTAGCAGAGGATGGCATCGTCCAGCATCCATAGGAGAAGAAGCCCTTGGTTCTGTGACGACTCATTTCCCCAATGGAGGGCAATGCCAAGGCATTGAGGTGGGTGTGGGTGGGTGGGAGTGGAAGCATTCTCAAAGAGGCAGGGGGAGGGGAGGAGGTATGGGAGAGGGGGGAGAGGGGATAACATTTGAAATGTAAATACATAAAATATCCAAGAAAAATAAAATTAAGAGGGGGGGGTAGCTATCAGCCAACCAGTGATCAATGTAGGGAAGTAGCCATCAGGGGCAATTTAGGCATCCCTCCCATGGCACCTCCAGTCTACGACCTCTCATCACATGCTAGCTTGCTTATAGTGAGAGCGTATGGGCAATTTAGCCTTGCCCAAGGTCTACCTGCCCAGGGCCTGGAATGGTTTGGAAGCTGCTTCCCACTAAATGTCTGCCTCCACAGACCCCAATTAGGCCCCCATAGGCTCATGCACATGCACATGCCCAGGCACACAACAGCCTTTGAGCACAGTCGTATTCTGCACTTGACTGCCCGGTATCCAGCAGTCCTATGGGGGAAGCAGCTGTTGATGGGCAAATGAGGAAACAAAGATCATTTCAGATAACAAAGCAACACTGAGCAATGCAGCTGGAGTGCCTGGGAGGAGAGGTACAGGGGATGTGCCCTGTGCTGATGAGGTCCTGGGTGAAGGGGTCCTTGAAGGACATGGGAGCCTGTGGTGACAAGCTTGTAGGAGATGCTCCAAGGAGTGGTACCCCAAGGCAGCAGAAGAAAAGGTGCCAGGGCCTTTTTGGGTTTGATTATTAGGATCACAGGGGCCACAGAAGGTTGTGGGTAAGGAGAACCACAATATGGCACTGGCCTGGGAATGGCTAGGGAATGTCTGGTGCAGCCCTTCAAGTGTCCAAAAGATGGAGGTAAAGGGGCAGCAGCAGATGAAGGAAGGGTGGTGGAGGCACTCCTATTCTCCATATAATCCCCAGACATAGGAAGGCTAGGCCCTGGATTGCTTGGTGGGCATGAAGTTAGGCTAGCTTTCCAAAATCCAATGGACTCTGGCCTTGTTCTATGCCGAGATCTGGCCATTCCACTTAGGTCCCCGATATGTCCCCTCCTCTAGAACTGGACCCTAAAGCTCTCAAGCCCTGAGAGTTTATGGTCCCTGCTCTTCAGGGGCCAAGTGACTGGGGCTGGTTCTGAGCCTTTGGCCCCAGACCAGCCTGTAATTCCAGAAGAACCGCAAATGGACCTGGCTTATGTTAAGGTAGCATGGCAGATATGCTAAGGAACATGCTAGCTCAAATGGTCATGTAACTGTGGCCCTCTTGCTTAAAGCAAAGCCAGGAAACCCCTGTCCTTGATTAGCCTGCGGTAGCTACCTCCCCGCCCCACCCAGGTCTTGTCTTTTCTTGTGATCCTGGCGCCCTCTGGTGGCTAATGTTGGGTCCTTGACTGCTGCCCAACCCCTAGACCCTATCCCTGGGGTTCATGGCGACAACATAATGACGGCCAGATAAACGCTGTCAGGAGGGTCCTTCCTCCACAGTTACCCACAACCACCTGGAAACTGGGCTCGAGGATCTCGGTCTGCAGGCAAAGAAACTGGGATTCAGTGACGAAGAAGCTAGATGAAAATGGCCAGTATCACAGCCATGAAAAGTACAGTCTATCCTACAAGCATCAGTCTTGAGCTTTAGTTTAGAGGCAGTCCTCATGCAGTCCCCAAGGCACTGACTGCCCAACTGGGTAAGTAGACAGTACTCAGCTCACCCACACTGTAGGATTCCCCAGGATGTTGGCATACCACAGATCAGAGCAGACATCTCCAGACCTCCTGGGACCAGGGAACAATTCACCTGCTTGCTTATCCTCCTTGGGACAACTTGCCGGACATCCTTTCATGGATCATGTGGTCTTGAGACAGTCCTTGTTTCCTCAACTAGAGAAACTGAGGCTTGGTGAGAAGTTAAGCAGAATTCCCATCTGTCCTCTGACCTCAGGTTAGAGCGCAGACACCCAGGCTGCCTTCTTTGACTGTGCTGGGTGGAGCCCATGGAGAAAAGGGCAGGATCCATGCTTCATCTAACCCCTCTTAACAGTGGGTACAGCTTCCTGGCCAGCCTGGATGTGCTCTCAGACCAATGGCACCAACCTGACCCTTGGTGGCTGGGTGGTACCGTATGTTCACTCACACCCAGCTTTCTAAGACATCATTGGCTGCCAGGTGCTGGGTGTGGTATGTGGGGGGAGCAAGGGAGGAACACAGCCTGAAGAAGGTGAGTGGCTCCAACATTCAGTACCAGCAGCTACATGCCAGGAGTCTGGAAGGAACAGACAGGTAAGCTCACACCAGGGTCAGCTTGCATAGGGAGTGGGGCCAGAAAATTGCCCAGTCCTCTGCCGAGCAGGTAGGAAGGGCAAGTAGGAGCCATGTTCTAGCCACATTCCTACCTCATGCTCTTCTTTCCTAGCTCTATCAGGGATGGCATCAGGGGGACAGGTCTACTGTGGGCAAGGGAAGGGGCTACCCATTGTATGGGAGGGTCTGGATGGAGAGCAATCCAAACTGTGGGCCTCAGACTGGGAGATTACATCTGCCACAGCACCTCGGAAGGTCAGCCGGAGCTCAGGGGCTGGGGGAGGGGGCGGGGGTGGGGACACAGACCCTCACAGTTGAGTCTATGTTCTGCTCTGTCAGGAATGTCAGGTCTCCTCACTGAGAGGATGAGGATGCCATTCCAATTCATGCCTGCTGCATGCAGTGACCTTCTTGTCATTGTGGTTTTACCCACCTATCGCTCTAAGCTGGCACAGAGAGGAGTTTAGGGACAAATAAGTTCAGGACCCCAGGGTCTGGGTGCCAGACCTGTCATGCTCTGGGCTCTTCCCATATTAAGGGCTGAGAAGTTCAGGCTGTTTCTATGACTGCCTCAGCTAGTAAGAGCCTCCATGGTCTTAAGTATCTGGTTTTTGCCTGTCAGAGTTCTGGCATAGGATAATGATCAGGGTCTTGTAGCTCACACCCACCCCCCAAATAAACCCACCAACAAAGGGGGGCATTTTAGACCCAGACACCTGCACATGCAAATCCTATTTGCATGCCTTCCCTCTTTGTGGCCACATTTGCCTGGTGCTTGGCTCCTGCCCAAATGCCCCTCCACCTCAGCCTGGTGAGGAGAGCAAGGCCTGGCAGTTCCTGATTGCTGCATCCACCTTCCATGGCATCCAGGAGTCTGGACCATCCATCCAGTCTATACTGAAACAAAGCAAGGTGACCTGCAGGGTCTATCTAATCCATTGTCCGTGAGTAGGGGTGTATTGTTGAACCCCATCTTGAAAGGCACTCTCTAGGGCCTAGACCTTGGAAAAGAAATCTCCAGAGACTCAGGAGCCTCAGAGAACTCCTCTCCCCAGCCAAAATGAGGCTGTCCATGACTTTCCCACAGGGAGCTAAGTGGGAAGAAGAGTGGGCGGTCCAGTCCCATCCCCAGTCCAAAGACTGAAGACAAGAAACATGGCTCCCATACTCCAAGCCAGAGCACACATACAGCTTGACTTACCTCTCTTACTGCAGAGAACGTGTCCAGATGTGACTGGGGACTCTGATCCCAATACTGAGATTTCCTGTTAGCGTTGTGTTTTTCACATGGACCCGAAGACAGCTTTGTCTGGAAACAGGGTCTTTGTAGATGAGATGAAGGGAAGGTGGGAGCCGCGCCCCACTGATGGGGTTCTTATAGGAAGAGGAGAGTACAGACATGCACGGACACAAGTCCCTGACCACAGAGGCAGGGACAGGCCTCAGGCCTATAAACAAAGGGCCTGGAGCCCCTGGGATGTCCTCAGAGCCCTCGGAAAGGCCACATAGCCCATCCGCTCTTGGACTTTGGGTGTTTGTCCCTAACACTTTAGGACTGAACCTCGGCTGGGTCAGGCCTCCCAGCTCATAGTCCTCGTTCCGGCACACAGGGACATGCCTGGGACCCTTGGCAGGTTCCTACAGGAAAACCATCAGCTGCTTATTCCCGTGGCTGGAGGACCTTATTCAAATCTTGTTCTGCAAGGGCCCTGGGTGTGAACTCCTGGTGTGGGTGGGGTGAATTTACATCTCCCACAACTGGGGCAGGATGGGCTGTGGGGGATCCAAGGAACCAAGGAGCTGGGCCTGGCTACAGGAACCAGATATAAGGGAGGGGACTCTAAAGTGGCCACACTGTGACCCATGGTGGCTACCTTCATATAGGGCCACACACTGGAAAACCAGGGTGACATGACTCTCTTGGTCTGAAGGCCAAGGCGAGGCCCAGGTGTCCTCCTAGGTCTGCTTTCTGCTGCTTTGATAAAATACCATGGCCAAAGGCAACTCAGAGAGGAAAGGGTTAATTTCCATTTGCACCATGCAGTCTATCATGAAGGGCATCCAGGGCAGGAGCTTGAGGTAGGAATGTGGGGACAGAAATGTGGAGACGGGAATGTGGAGGCAGGAACTGAAGCAGAGTCCACAAAGACAGACATGCTACTAGCTTGCTCTTCATGGTTTCCTCAGTTGATTTTCTTATAGAACTCAGGACTACCTGCCCAGGGGTGGTACTGTCCCCAGTAAGCTGGATCTTCCCATGTACATCATTAATCAATAAAATGCCCCACAGACTTGTTTATAGGACATCTGATGTGGGCGTTTTCTCAATTGAAGTTCCCTCCTCCCAAATGACCTTAGCTTATGTCAAGCTGACAGAAAAAGCTAAGCAGTACACCAGATAAGGGAAGCCACAAACAAACAAACAAACAAACCCAAACCAGCCATACCATCTAGAGCAGACCCCAGGAAGCCTCATCTTCCCAAGCCAGACAAGCTACAAAGAGGAGCCTTCCTACCTCTTCTGCCTCCGAGGGCCCTACCTCCAGTTCTCCCTTCCTGTCCCCGCACCTGCCTCAGAAGAAGAGTGTATCCTACTCCACAGAACGGCTTACCACATCCCAGTTACACCTACAGCAACAGGAAACGGTGCTCTTACACCGAACGCAACAAGACTTAGTTTATACTGAGCTAAGTATGAGTGACTGGGGCTAATGAGACCCCAAGGGACATGTTCCACTGTGGCCGTGGTTACAATAACCTTTGCAGTCACAGAACAAAGGACAACAGGAAGTCAAGGCATTTATCAAACGCATAGGTGGGATGACCAGGTAGGTGGGTTACAGCTAAGTGGGGGAAACTCTGCTATAGGCCTCAGATGCTGTCTGAGGACATTTTGGGTGGAAGCTTGAGGTTTGCTGCGAATACAGGCTAAAGCTTTTTGCCTGGTAGATGGATGTTAGGTCGGACAGTCGTAGTGAGTAGTAAATGGGTACTGAAGACAGCCCGAGAAAATTTAGCTATGGGTCTGAAACATTTCAACCTCCATAACTAGGACATTCTAATGAGTCAGTCATCTGCAGAACCTTCATCAGAGGTAAACATCAGCTCACATCTGCAAAGGCTGAACTTCTGTAGAAGGTCATGTGCACAGTACCGGGAATTAGGGGTCTGTTGTATTAGGGGTCTGAGATGCATTTCCTTTTGGAGTAACACCATAACCATGCTGGCTCCAATGATATGTAAGGGGGGACCTTGGCTCAGCTCCTGTCCAGGTTAGCCACAAGAGGCAGAGAATAAGCCCTCTCACAACTTATACTACCCTATCCCCTCCTTCTCAGCCCCCTCTGTGCACAGGTATCCCCCCCCCTGTAAAAAGTGTAGGTTCTGAAGTGCTCTCATGCAGGCACCCCAGAGCTGGGCACATGGGACAGTCGTGCTGATCTGGGAAGCATGGGGAAGTGGTATGCAAAGAGCTGTCCCAAGTCAGACAGGATCTCCACCCACAGTGGAGCCAAAGAGATCCTTCCAGCATGTTCTTCCTCCCTGTTTGGACACCTGCCTTCAGGAGCCAAGGCATGGTGAGGACAGGGCCACAACGTACAGTAGAGGTTTTTTGCCAATCATCGAAGAAACACAGGAGATCTGTAGGGAACCCAGCTGCATAGCCCAGGCTAGTCCACTCAAGTCACTGGAGTGAAGGGTGGGGCTGAGGGGCCTAGCCTGGCTGGGTGGGTGGGAAAGGATCTGAGCTCAGCCAGGGTAAGAGATGCCGCAGGCAGCCTCTTCGTCCTCTATTTACCAAGGTGGGAACTTGGAGGGAAGCGCCTGGCAGGGTCTTTCTCTCCCTGCTTCCTCCTGTTCTCCCCCTTGCCCTCTTCACCTGCCATCCTCCATGGAATTCCCTTCCTGGCTTTTCTGTCTGCCTTCTGTTCCTGCTTCCCCTTTCTAGCCATCATCTCTGCCTCCCTACCCTGGACTTCCAGTTCCACCTGGGTCCCTCCTCTTCTCCACTCTGTCCTCCCAGCCTCCTTGCATCTGTGTTGGATCACCTGCCTTCTCGCCTAACTACCCAGGCCAAAACTTGCAACCTTGTCTGGAGCAGCCAAGGTGTGGCTCCCATGGGTTGTGAAAATGAATTCCCTACTGTCTTTGGAGGTTTCCAGGAGACCCTCTGCAAAAGCCTCTGGAGAGCTGTGTCGAGGGTGTTGGAATCCAGATGCCCGGAGTTCGGTAAGTGTGAGAAACAGAGGCAGGCAGGTGGGTGTGCTGTGACCCCATCCCCGGAGGAGAAGGAAACTGACTTTAGTTTCAGCTACTGAGAGGAAGGTGGTGGAGCCCAGATGGGGCCAGCAGATGGACAGCTACCTCAGCTGGGATGGGTCTTCCTTATGAAGAGGGGAAGAGGGTGGCTAGTCCATCCTGTAGGTCCATTGTATGTCTCACAGAAAAGTCACAATGCCGATGGCCCAGAGCTCTTGTCCTGGAAGCCCCCCAGATACTGAGGATGGATGGGAGCCAGTCCTATGCAAGGGAGAAGTCAACTTCGGAGGGTCTGGAAAAAAGCGAAGCAAGGTAAGGGCATATGCACCTGAGTGAAATCCACCATGCCTGGAATCCCCAAGTCTTACTTCCTCCTTAAAGCCCCATACTGGGGCTTACTCACCCTGCGTCCATTCCATATGAGCTGAGTGCAGAGACCCTGACTAGACGGGCAAAAGTCAAGAGTTGCTTCCTGCCCTGGTGATAATGGGAACCTTCAAGTTCAGGGCTCCTACCTCACCGTCCACTCAGAGGGGGAGGATATATTGCAATGGCCATACCACACAGAAGCCTTGCCCCAAGGAGGGAGGGTCTAAAGCCCGCCCTCCTGTGGCCTACCCTGTTCCATGAGCCTAGTCTCCTCCCCCATGATCAGAATCCCACAACTCAGTGCTGTCTACTCCCTGGAACCCACCAGCCCCTTACCCCACAGTTTGTGAAGGTGCCAAGCAATGTGGCCCCCTCCATGCTCTTTGAACTCCTGCTCACCGAGTGGCACCTGCCAGCCCCCAACCTGGTGGTGTCCCTTGTGGGCGAGGAACGGCTTTTTGCTATGAAGTCCTGGCTTCGGGATGTCTTGCGCAAGGGGCTGGTGAAAGCAGCTCAGAGCACAGGTAAGGCTCCCCCTGCCCTCAGTGGGTGAGGTCTGCCCACATCACTTTACAACCAAGACAATCCACCACAGACACACCCTCTGGCCAAACTGATCTAGGCCAAGACTCTCTTCCCAAGTCATTCTGGCTTGTGTCAAGTTGATGATTAAAATTAAGCAGCACTCGGGGCGGCGAGATGCTCAACAGTAAGAGCGTGTGCTGCTCTTGCAGGGATCTGGAGTTCTGTTCCCAGCACCCAGGTTAGGCCAGCTTGAAACTGCCTGTAATCCCAGCTGCGGGGAGATCCAACACCTCCAGTCTCCTCAGGCAGCTTCACGCATATGCACATATGGACATACACTTACATAATTTTAAAAGCGAAATTAAAACTAACCAACATAGTGAGATAACTCAATGGCTAAAGACCCCGAGTCCAGTCTCTAGCAACCACACAGAAAGTTGGGCATGAGGGCATGTGCTTGTAGTCCCATTGCTACCGGAAACAGACGAGTTCCTGTAGCTTATGCCAGTGTCCGGCCAGACTTGCCCCATCGGTGAGTTCCAGGTTCATCAGAGACTATCTTACAGAGACAAGGTGAGTGGCACCTCTGGCCTCCACATGCACCTGCCCCTGGACACGGGTGCCCTGCATACGCAAACATACCCAGCAAGAGGGTTGGAAGTTCTGAGTCTTTCTTACTGCAGAAGTGGTTATAATAAAGGAACAGTTTACGGTCAGATGCAGGTGAGAACTTTGTCATTCAGATCCTTGCCCAGAACAGGCTACAGGGCTGCTAGGACAAATCTTGGAAAAGGTCACTGTCTGCCACACACATAGCCTCCCTGAACCTTAGTATTTCCATCAGCCTCAAAGTGCTCCCTGTAACTGGGCATGGTGGTATGTACTGTGCCTCCGGTATGTGGAACGCATGGAATTTCATGAGTTTCAGAATAGCCTGCATTGTAGAAACCTGTCTGGAGGAAAGAGGGAAAAAAAAGTATTTCCCACTACTTGATCCCCTGGTCAGCCAGCTGTGAGGACTCCAGGACCTTTCTCTCCTCCTCCCATAGGTGCCTGGATCCTGACCAGTGCCCTCCATGTGGGCCTGGCACGCCATGTTGGACAGGCTGTACGTGATCACTCTCTGGCTAGCACGTCCACCAAGGTCCGTGTGGTGGCCATCGGAATGGCCTCTCTGGACCGAATCCTTCACCGCCAACTTCTAGATGGTGTCCAGGTTAGTGACAGGTTCAAGGGACCGTGGCTGATAGGCTTTAGTGGGCGTGGGTGGGTAGAGGAAGCTGTCGATGGGCTGAAGAACTGTGCTACCCCCAGAGACCCTGAAAGGATTGAGAGGTGGGAGACAAGGGTGGGCTGCAGTGTATGTTCCACGGAGCCCAGCACTTCCCAGCAGGTGGCAGCATCTCTCAGGGATAAGGGTGGCAACCTGTTGTACTCCCAACGGAGAGCCAGACCGATAACACTCTGGGCCCAGCCTGGCTGGACGGCTGTCCTCAATCCCAGCAAGCCCTGGCCAGGTGGCTTCTGCTCTTTGGTATTCATACACATCCCCCACCCTGTGGACTGCTACAGCATAACCAATGAGAAGCCCAGGAGGCCCCACTGAGGTGAAGTCTGGACCCCAGCCCAGAAGAGTCTAGAAGGTGGAGCTTGCACAGCCCTGGCCCCAGCTGTTTCCATGGTTCACTCATTCCAGGGAGGCCCCCGGCCCAGCAGTCCAGCCTCCCTCTGCCTGAGGGGTGGGGACTCTGAGGCCTTGCTGAAGCTTCACCCAGGGCCTCAGCATGTCGTGCACAGCCCAGCAAGGCCCAGCCCAAGCTGCTCCTGAGGTCTCTGACTCCTCATGTCTCCTTGGCACAGGAGGATACTCCCATCCACTACCCAGCAGATGAGGGCAGCACTCAGGGACCCCTCTGCCCCCTGGACAGCAATCTCTCCCACTTCATCCTTGTGGAGCCAGGCACCCTTGGGAGTGGGAACGACGGACTGGCAGAGCTGCAGCTGAGCCTGGAGAAGCACATCTCTCAGCAGAGGACAGGTTATGGGGGTAAGGCTTGCTCTAACTGCCCAGAGCAGCATCTTGGGGATGAAGACATAGAGACATGACACACATCAGTAAAAACTTCATGGAGAGAGTGGGAAAGGCCTTCCAGGAAGGGGGAAGGGGAGTCCTGCGTGCCTGAGCATACGAGGCCTGGGAAGAAGAGCCATCAGTGTGGGATGGGAGAGTGACATAGCTGAGCAATATGGCCCTGGCTACACAGCCACCTCCTGGCCAGACTACAGGGCAGATGCCACTGTTTTAATTGGCACTGTTTTGGCTGCAGACTCTGCTAGCCAATGGTCTTCCTAGAGGTGCAGTTCCCTTCACCGCCACCAGAGGGCAGAATTGCCAGAGGGAATGAATACATCTGTGGCTAATGGAGAGTGTGAAAGAGAAACTAGGAAAATAGTAAAGGACAAACTATTTATAAGCTACTATATCATTGCTTAGAAAGTGTGAGAATAATATATTAGCAGACAACAATATTTTTTTGGCAAAGCCAGTACACTTTAACAGTGGAAACAGATCTGTGTCTGATACCACAAAGGCCTCCACAGAACCACAGCAGACTGGGGCTGCTCCCACCAGCTTCTGACCCTTTGTTGGTCCAGTGGGTCTCTTACAACACAGAGCAACTCTGTTCTATGCTGGTGGAGTGACTACCTAGCCTCAGTGTTCCTGCCCATGGGATGGGGCAGGTATAACCAGGTTTCGTGTCTTTCAAGTTCCTTTTGTGTTTAAAGTGTCACATGACAGCTCTGGACAATGCAGATCTAAGGTTGAATGAAATCTGGGGCCAACGGCTCAGGAATGTGACACACTGTCTGGGTTCACCTTCCACTGTTAAAGTGCACTGGCTTTACCAAAAAAAAAAATTGTTGTCTGTTAATATATTATTCGCACACTTTCTAAGCATTGATAGTGGGGGAAAAGCCACTGTGTGTTGGGGATGTAGTTCGGTTAGAAGAGTGCTTGCCTTTTGTGCACAAAGCTCTAGGCTTAATCCCCAGCATAGAATAAATCAGGCACTGGGGCACTTGTCTGTAATTCTAGCGCTCTGGAGATACAAGCAGGGGATCATCATTCTAAACTACATTCCACAGTCAAGACCAGACTGGGCTTTATCAGACCCCAAGTTTTAAAGGGGGGGGGGCTGGAGATGTGGCTCAGTGGTTAAGAGCACTGACTGCTCTTCCAGACGTCCTGAGTTCAAATCCCAGCAACCACATGGTAGCTCACAACCATCTGTAATGAGAGCTGAGGCCCTCTTCTGGTGTGTCTGAAGACAGCTACAGTGCACTCATATATAATAAATAAATAAATCTTTAAAAAAAAAACAAAAAAATGAAGGAAGGAAAGGAAAGAAAGGAAGGAGGGAAGGAGAGAAGGAAGGGAGAAAGGAAGAAAAGGAAGGACGGAAGGACGGAAGGAAAGAAGGAAAGAAGGAAAGAGAAGGAAGGAAGCTTTTGCCAGGCCTGGGGATGTCTGAAGTAGGGGTGGTTCTGAATTCTCACTTTCTGAGCATCCCATGGCCTCATGGCTGCTCTGCCCACAGGTACCAGCAGCATCCAGATACCTGTCCTTTGCTTGCTAGTCAATGGTGACCCCAGCACCCTAGAGGTAAGGACAGGTGGGGTTGGGGGCGAAGCCGCTAGCTGGAGCCCTGAAGGATATGATGGTTTTCCTGGGCACCTACAGGGTGGTGTGGAGGGCTGAGGCACCTCCTAAGCTTATCTGGGTGTCACCTTGTCTGCCTCCCCAGAGGATGTCCAGGGCCGTGGAGCAGGCTGCCCCATGGCTGATCCTGGCAGGTTCTGGGGGCATTGCTGATGTACTCGCTGCCCTGGTGGGCCAGCCTCATCTCCTGGTGCCCCAGGTGACCGAGAAGCAGTTCAGAGAGAAATTCCCAAGCGAGTGTTTCTCTTGGGAAGCCATTGTACACTGGACAGAGCTGGTATGTACTGCTGGGGGCTGCTACAGTCATCTTCTGCCTCTATCCTCCCGGCCTCCCCTGGGTGGGGATGTTCTTCCTGAAAGTCTCGCAGGCCTAGCCTGTACCCTCTCTTCCTATGCACCTCGGAATTATCCAGGTCCTTGTGTAGCAGAGAGACCAGACAGCTAGCCTGGTCAATCTGTGGACAGTCCTGAGCTAGGCTTGTGGGTGAGCAGGGACAAAGTGGTCCATCTGAGGACCCTTCTAGGACGTATTCAGACCGCAAGCGTTCTTCCTGCTTTTAGCTACAGAACATTGCTGCACACCCCCACCTGCTCACAGTGTACGACTTTGAGCAGGAGGGTTCCGAGGACCTGGACACCGTCATCCTCAAGGCACTTGTGAAAGGTGAGCCAAATAGACCTGCCTTCGGAGGCCGCAGGACTTAGCAGTGCTCGCAGTGGGTACCTGTCAGCCCTTCCCAGGAAGGAAAGACAATTCACAAATTCACGAAGTTCAGTAGCTTATAATCTAGCCTTAGGGCATTGTAACCAGCCCCAGTTCTGGAATTTTTCTATTACCCACGCCACACACACACCTCCCCAGGTCCTAGTCCCCTGCTTTCTGTCTAAGAATGTGAGTTTTGGGGTCATTTTACATGAATGGAATTACGCTCTGTGTTATTTGTACCCATCTTCCTTCTTGAAGCGCGGTGCCCACAGACCCATCCCCATGTCAGCCCGTGCCCAAAAGTCCTTCCTTTCTATGGCTGAGTTCTAATGTCTACTGTGGAGCTGTTCCATGGGTCCGGCCACTCAGCCAGCCACGGGTGGATAAGTTGGATTACCACCCAGGCTTGTCCATGTAGCAGGGCCGACCTGGAGCAGGTGTGCACAGGCTGGAAGCTGGGAGAGGCAGTGCTGGGGAAGGGATGGGGACATACCCGAGGAAGGGGCCACTCTAAGATGGCCCAGGCTTCTAGGGGCTGGGGATGTGGCTCATTTGGTAGAATGTCTGCGTACCACATACAAAGCCCTGGGTTCAATGTCAGCACCACACAAACCAGATGTGGTAGCTCCTACCTGGTAGACAGGAGGATCGGCTGCTCAAGTGGATGCAGAGCAAATTGGTTACAGAGCAAACTCACAGTCAGCAAAGACTACAACGGGGCAGCTCTGGATTTAGTCGTCCCCCTTCCCAAGACAGTGAGGCCCAGGAAGTCACACACAGGACCACATGTGGTTTTCAGTGAGTCACACTCCCACGGAGGCAAAAAGAAGCCTGCTGCCCTTAACTCTGGGGCTTGCCCGTAACTGTGGCCTCCAGCGAAAGTGTCAGGAATCCCCTAGAAGAAATGCGATTGCTTGAGAATGTACATCTCTGCCCTGTTCTTGGCCAAAAAGATGCTGGCCAAAGCGCTACATTACTGAGAGCACGCTTCTGCCTCACCAGACCATGTTCAGGGCGGTTCTGGGGTGTTGCCCCTGAATGCTCGGTCCTATGCTTTTTGCTGCTGTTTAAAGGCAGCTGCCGATCCCCATCGAGTCACAGAGTTCTAGTCCCTCCCCTCCAGCTCTGTGGGACTCACCTCTACCCACAGCCTGCAAGAGTCACAGCCGGGAAGCCCAAGACTACCTAGATGAGCTCAAGTTAGCAGTGGCCTGGGATCGCGTGGACATTGCCAAGAGTGAAATCTTCAATGGGGACGTGGAATGGAAGGTGCTCTCCCCCTCCAACTCCTACCCCTGCCTGACTTGGGAACACCAGGCAGGGAATACACAAAGTCTGAAGTAGTGGGATGTCAGGGGTGTCATCTGGGCCCATTCTGTCTCAGATACTGCACTGGAGGGGGTCAAGATGACACTAGGGAACACTCAAAGTCCTGACTGGGACAGAGGGAGTCCGAATACTGCTAAGGTCAACTCTCCAGACCTTTCCTATCCCCGGCTCCTGAGGCCAGCGTGCTTCGCTGACCCATGCCTGCCCTAGCTTCAGGGAACATGTTGGGGGTGTCCAGGGGAGGATGTTTACCCTCTCTCCCTTCCTTTTACTATCCTGCTCTCCTCTGCTGAGTGAATCCAGTCCTGTGACTTGGAAGAGGTGATGACAGATGCCCTAGTGAGCAACAAGCCTGACTTCGTGCGCCTCTTTGTGGACAGTGGTGCGGACATGGCCGAGTTCTTGACCTATGGGCGGCTGCAGCAGCTTTACCACTCTGTGTCCCCCAAGAGCCTCCTCTTTGAACTGCTGGAGCGTAAGCATGAGGAGGGTCGGCTGACACTGGCTGGCCTGGGTGCCCAGCAGACCCGGGAGCTGCCCGTTGGCCTGCCTGCCTTTTCACTCCACGAGGTCTCCCGAGTTCTCAAAGATTTCCTGCATGACGCCTGCCGTGGCTTCTACCAGGATGGGCGCAGGATGGAGGTAAGTAGAGCCAGGTTGGGCCAGCATGTGCTAGATATCCTAGATGTTGATGCCCTGATCTGCAGGAGAGAGGGCCACCCAAGCGGCCTGCAGGCCAGAAATGGCTGCCGGACCTCAGTCGGAAGAGTGAAGACCCGTGGAGGGACCTGTTCCTTTGGGCTGTGCTGCAGAACCGTTATGAGATGGCCACATACTTCTGGGCCATGGTGAGCAGCCACCTGAGTCCATGGCTCCCTTGGACATCTCAAGAGGCAGACTGGGGAATGTTGGGATGGCTGGGCCACCTCCTAAAACCCTGTTTCTCCATCTCCATCTCCATCTTCCAGGGCCGGGAGGGTGTGGCTGCTGCTCTGGCGGCCTGCAAGATCATCAAGGAAATGTCCCACCTGGAGAAAGAGGCAGAGGTGGCCCGCACTATGCGTGAGGCCAAGTATGAGCAGCTGGCCCTCGGTGAGTCACAGGCAGACTGTGGTCCTCTGATAGTGGTGTGGCCCAGGGTAACCCCCATGGCCTCCTGTGTAGAGCAGAACACAGACCATTTCCTCCTGGGGATGGACATTGGTCAGGAAGTGGAGGCCCTCACAATCCTGAGGGAGAAGGGGAAGGGCCAGAGAAGGTCAGAGGTTGGGAAGGGCCCTGAGGTCAGGTGGAGACTCTCAGTGGCCTTGTAGCATGGGAAGCCTGGCTAAACCCTAGGAAGTACTCAGGACATACACTGCAGAGGACTGGGGAGTGGGGGGTTCCCCAGGGACAAGACATCAGCGCTCCACCCAGTAGCTGACTTTGCACACAGATCTTTTCTCAGAGTGCTACAGCAACAGTGAGGACCGTGCCTTTGCCCTGTTGGTGCGCAGGAACCACAGCTGGAGCAGGACCACCTGCCTGCACCTGGCCACTGAGGCCGATGCCAAGGCCTTCTTTGCCCATGATGGTGTGCAAGTAAGTGGCTGATCAGCCTAAGGACGGCCAGGGGGCAAGGAAGGTTGGCAGGACCCAGGCTAACCACACAGGACACTGAGGTACCTCTATTAACGACCCAGCCTGAAGCTTTTAGCACATGTCCAAGCTACATAGGGGAGAGACGAGGAGAGTGGCTGAATTTCAGCTTCCTCCATCAAGGATGCTTTCCTAGCTTGGCTCTTGGGCCCAGCAACACCTGTTCTCAGTTCGTTTGTCTATACCCCAATCCATAATTCTGTTATTGAAAGGTTGCAACAGGGCTGGGGGGTGTGGCTCATTGAGTAGTGTGCCCAGCATGCTCGAAGACCTGGGTTCAATCCCCAGCACTCACTAAGTCGTGGCGCATGCCAGGAATCTTATTACTACGGGGGTAGAAAAAGAAGGCCCGGGAGTTCTAGGCCATCTTCAGGTATGCAGTTGATAGTGATGGTTATCCTGGGTTATAGGAGACTTCCTCAAAGAGAAAAGAAGAAAAGGCAGGCAGGCTGCAAAACAATCAAACATAGGCTGTCGAGAAGAGTCTGCCCTTCGGTCAGAGCAGGTGCTCCAGGAGGGGCCTTGAGAAGGGTCTGGAAAGCGTATCTCAGGCACACAGCCCTACGTGAGTGCAAGCGCGGTGGTAGGCAGCCAGAACATGTGACTCTATTCTAGGCATTCCTGACCAAGATCTGGTGGGGAGACATGGCCACGGGCACACCCATCTTACGGCTTCTGGGTGCCTTCACCTGCCCAGCCCTCATCTACACAAATCTCATCTCCTTCAGGTAGGTCGACCCAGACAGCGGCAGGTGCCAGTCTCGTTCTTCTCACGTCTCGTAGCCTCATGTCCAGTTGGCTATGAGAGCGCCCTCCCCCGCCCCGATTCTCTGTGGTTCCAGTACTTTCTCCCATCTACGTGCTTGGGATATTCTGTGTTGCAGTGAGGATGCCCCGCAGAGGGTGGACCTGGAAGATCTGCAGGAGCCAGACAGTTTGGATATGGAAAAGAGCTTCCTATGCAGCCATGGTGGCCAGTAAGGGGTGGTGGGGGCGGTGTGTGAGGGGGATCAAGGGGGCAGGAAGGATGCAATGAGCAGAGGAGAGAAGGAGCTAGAAAATGGAAAGATAGAGTGGGTCTGGAAAGAGAGAGGGCAGAAAAATGGAGGAGACTATGAGCTAGAAGAGACAGAGTGGGGCCAAGAAGGTAGGGGATGGTGAGGGTTAAGAAGAATAGAGAATGCTGAGAAGGATGGAGAGAGAATGAGACTACCACTAGGCAGTGGCCAGCTGCTAGACACATGGTAGAGAGTCAGGCTCCTCCCATGGGGTACTGTGGTTTGGAACCTCCTCACCATGGTGACCTCTGCACTCACACAGATTGGAGAAGTTGACAGAGGCGCCAAGGGCTCCTGGCGATCTAGGCCCACAAGCCGCCTTCCTGCTCACGCGGTGGAGGAAGTTCTGGGGCGCTCCTGTGACTGTGTTCCTGGGGAATGTGGTCATGTACTTTGCATTCCTCTTCCTGTTCTCCTATGTCCTGCTGGTGGATTTCAGGCCACCACCCCAGGGGCCGTCTGGGTCGGAAGTTACCCTGTATTTCTGGGTCTTCACACTGGTGCTGGAGGAAATCCGACAGGTCAGTGGTCAGCATGGCCCGTTCCTGGCCTCTGCAATTCAGGCTGTGTTATATGTGCCTCGGGTGGGACCTGATCTGCATAAGCGAGGACTTTCTTAATCTACAGAACAAAGCCACTGCATAGCCCTTCTGTCAACCCACTCTAGGTCCTAGTTCTGGTCACAGACTGAGCTCCAGTCCCAGAGCCAACCTGAGCTGATATCAACTCCATCCTGAACCCTGACCTCTGCTCCAGATTGATCGTGATCATGATTTCCTAGTTAGAGTCTGAACCCTGACCTGAGTCCCTGGCTAAGTCCAGACACTCAATGTAAACTGACCCTGAACCCTGATCTGAGTCACTGGCTAAGTCCAGACACTCAAAGTAAACTGACCCTGAGTTTCAGTCACAGACAATCCTGACCCTAAGTTTAGATTGACCTCATTTTTTTTGACCCCAGACTCATCCCTAAAATCTCTTCAATTGATACCTCCAGTCCTAGCCATACAGTGGGTGCTAGTCATCAATTGATTCTGATTAACTTGGAAACTGAGCTCTGATTCATGCAGATTCCACCCTGGTCTCACCAAGAGAGACCTGGTACTGCAACCAGGCTTTCTCCCTCTGCCAGGGATTCTTCACAAACGAGGACACCCGTCTGGTGAAGAAGTTCACTCTGTACGTAGAAGACAACTGGAACAAATGTGACATGGTGGCCATCTTCCTGTTCATTGTTGGTGTCACCTGTAGGTCTGTAGCCTCACGTGGGCTGGTGGGCAGGTTCATGGGGCCTACTTAGCCCTCTGAAACCCCAGTGCGGTCCTAGAACCTGGTTTTTGGCCAGTTGACTGGCATACTTTGTGTCTTGGGGGGAAACCTCTTGCCCTCCATGAGCACCAGCACCAGCAGCCTTATCCAGCCTTGGTCCCTCTTTAGAATGGTGCCCTCCGTGTTTGAGGCTGGCCGGACTGTTCTGGCCATTGACTTCATGGTGTTCACACTTCGGCTCATCCACATCTTTGCTATTCATAAGCAGCTGGGTCCTAAGATCATCATTGTAGAGCGGATGGTGGGTTCTTGGGAACACAACCCTGGATAGATGGGAACCCAGATTCACTGGATGGTGACCCTAAACCTGTGGTGGTGGTGGTGGTGGTGGTGGTGGTGGTGGTGGTGGTGGTGGTGGTGGTGGTGGTGGTGGTGGTGGGGTGAGTCCCTTGACACTGGCTCATAGATGGGAAGGGCACTGAGTTTTGACTCTGGATGGGCATGACCTACTAACTTCTTCCACTTAGCGGGGAGACCCTTATAACTCTAGCTTTGGGTAGATGGCAGCCCATGGGACCCTAGCCCTGGGTGAGATGAGCTCCCCAGAACCCTAACTTGGGTTATGGGGTGAGCCCTCTTGGACCTTGACCTTGGGTAGTGGTGAGCCCTGTGCTATCCCGACCTTGGGTAGCAGTGAGAATCCTAGGACCTCTGACCCTGGATCGGAGTAAGTACTGAACCCCCAACCAAGGTAATGGTGAGAACCCTAATACCCCAGGCCTGGGACGGGATGACCCCCATGGGACTCTAACCCTAGGTTGAGGTGAAAACCCTGGAACTCCAACCCTAGGTGAGGGTAAGTTCTCTGAACTCCACCCTGGGTTGAATGAGCCCCTCTGTGACCCCTGAGGCCATCCATGACCCATGACCCTCTTCCTGCAGATGAAAGATGTCTTCTTCTTCCTCTTCTTCCTGAGCGTGTGGCTCGTGGCCTATGGCGTGACCACTCAGGCCCTGCTGCACCCCCACGATGGCCGTCTGGAGTGGATTTTCCGCCGTGTGCTCTACAGGCCTTACCTGCAGATCTTTGGGCAAATCCCTCTGGATGAAATTGATGGTTTGTGCTGAGCCAGGAAGGGTGGGCTGATGGGTTAGTGGGCTATAGGAGATGTGCTCCTCCACTGGGACTTCTGAGTCACCAGGTCCCTGGCTGAAAATGGCTGAAACAATAGCATCCTAAGACTAGGCCACAGGCCTCGCATACCTTCTAGGCTGAGATCCAGAGTAGGGCAAGACACAGCCAGCCATGGAGCCCCCAACCTTTCCTTGGCTGAGAAGTCAGCCAGGGAGATCCTGAATATGAAGGGCAGGCTTCCTGCCTGGGGAGGTCAAGTGATGTAGTGGGCCTCAACTTGTGTGTGTTGCCTGTGGGTGTCAGGCTTGCCTGTAATCACCAGTGTCCCCTCAATCTAGGCCCTACACCTAGTTATGGCTGAAGGAGATTCTAGGGACTTCACGACAAGTGAATGCAGCTCCGTACTTACTGCAGGGGTCTTGTGGGTAGTGGAGCCAGAATGGGGATCTAGGAGGACCTAAGGTGGTAGGGATTCAGCTCATTAGGCTGAAAAGAAGCCTAGAGAGTGGGGGATCAGGACATTGGGGGAGGTGTCAGTGTTCTGGCTTGTGTCAAGGGATGTAGTGTTATCTAACCATGAGGTCATGCCATTTGGATGGTCAGTAGAAACCTGACCTCAGCCATCCTGGGGGAGGCCATTAATGAGGCCAGGTCAGCAATTACAGCACTTGATGAATATTTGTCAACAGATGACAGTGAGATTGGAGCAAGCCGAGGCCTCCAGGGGACAGAAGGGCTGGAAATTAACTTCTAATTGGGGTGTTCCCAAGCCATACTCTGGGCTGTTTTCTTCTCTCCACCACACTGCCTTTGGTGTTTGCTCAACCTGAGCCATCACTTTTCTAGGCCATTAGCTTAAGCAGACATTGCCTATTTCTCCCTTCCCCCAAGACATATGGCCTTATGGCCCCAGTCCCTGGGGCCAGGAAGAGGAAGGTGAGTACCCCAGCCAGGGCAGCTCTGGGGTCTCAGTTCTGTAGCAACTGCAACTCCAGTTTCTCAGTCACAGGTATTGGGGAACAGGCTCAGGCCACCTGACAGCTTAGAAGGGTAGCAGGGCAGTCCTAAGTCTAGGCACGGAGGCCACTGCAGGGTCAGCAGAACCACTATAGATGTGGCAGGCAGAGTGAGCCATGAAGTAGCCTTGACAGTCCCTACACACTGTATCTGTTATGCTGGGAGTGGCCTGTGCTCTCACATGCCTGTGCTCAGAGGGAAACTGAGGCCTGGGTACTTTTCTGGCCCAGTCTGCGGGGTATAGAGACCTGGGAAGTCCTCATCTCTCCTCTACATCACACACTTCCTCCTTTTCCCACCAGGCTCTGGGCTTCAGGGTCAAATTTGTGTTCAATCAGGCCAGGCAGACCTTCTCAGACCTCGGGCAGGATTTACAGCTTTTCAAAGGAGGGCTTGGCCACTCCTCTGGGGCACCTAGGGAAGGGAAGAGAGTCCGAGAAACAGAACCTAGAGTAGATTCATAGGCTGGGGGATGGGGTGACTGCTAAGGCAGCCTCAGAGGGGGCAAGATAGGATCTGCCTCTCCCAGATGATTGAATGCAAACCCCCACACCCCCATAGAATACAACACTTCACAACTCACATGGGTTGACTGGTCATAATGACTCACTGGAGCAACAAGGCAGGGATTTGTCCCAGGAAGGGAGACAAGGTCATAAGGATGGCAGTACAAACGGGTAGACCTTGAAAGTCAAATATCCCAAAATTGTACCCCAAGGCAGCCTCCCCTAGAGCTTCACCCGTAAGACAGAGAGCTGGAAGAACAGAAGCAATAGCAAGTCACTGAAATGTACAGGCGGTCCACTTGCATGCACACATGCATATATGCCCACACCTGCTTACACAGACAGTTATGCATCAGCACACAGCATGGATGAAGCCAGGAGGAGTGATGGCGACATCAGCTTATGCTGCCCTGCAGGCTTGGCCAGGGTGCGGCCCTCCAGGGGAGAAGCATAAATAAAGGGGATGGCATTTATAAGGGGCTAGCACTGTGACTCAGACTCCTTGGGGGATGCCCAAGGCTTTGGGTACTCCCATTATGGGCAGAGATACCTAGAAAGCTGCAGGTCCACTTTCCATTTGGTTTGGTGAAACTAGGGCTGGCTTTTCACAATGGGACTTTTAGTGCTTAAACTAGCTAGCCTCATGTGAACCAAGCCCCTGGCCACCCACCCAGCACCCGCACCCTGCCGGCCTCAGCTTGGAACCACATACCCGATCTGAAGGGGTCTGTTTGCCTTGCAGAGGCCCGTGTGAACTGCTCTCTTCACCCGTTGATGCTGGACAGCTCAGCTTCCTGCCCTAATCTCTATGCCAACTGGCTGGTCATTCTCCTGCTGGTTACCTTCCTGCTCGTCACTAATGTGCTACTTATGAACCTTCTGATCGCCATGTTCAGGTACCCTTCTACCTCCACATCTGGCCACCTGCCCTCACCAATCCCTGCTCCCTCTTAGTAGGGCTGGTTTTGGGGTGCTGACAGAGACAGAACCCATGTCCTAGTATTTTGCTGCTGTGTCCACTGGGCTGGACCTGCAGTAGAGGGCCAACACTCCAGGTACAGACACACTATGAGCCCACCCCGGCTGTCTATCCTGTTAGGAAGGAGGGTGAGTCTACAGGGTTGGGGACTTAGAGCTGTGTAAACACCCCCCCTCCATTGAGTAAACTCCACTGCAGCATACCCGAGAATGTGCCTGAGCAGACCCCCATCCTAGCCTCCTTTCTGTTGATTTGATATAATTGACTGAAAGCAGCTTAGGAGAAGAAAGGGCTTACTTCGTCTTACACTCCATATCACAGTCTGTCACCGAGGGAAGGCAGGGCAGGAGCTCAAAGCAGGAACCACAGAGGAGTGCTGTTGGCTACCTTACTCAGGCTCATGTTTACCCAGATTTCTTACACAGCTCAAGACCTCTTGCACAGGGAATGGAGGGCCCACAGTGGGCTGGGCCCTCCTACGTTAATCTAATCGCCCACAGACACATCCACAGGTCATATGACCTTGACAGTCCCTCTGTTGTGGTTCCCTTCCTGGGTGACTCTAGGCTGTGTCAAGTTGATAGTTAAAGCTAACTCTGTTAGCCTCCATCTTTCTGAAAGGGTTCCCAGGACAGCCTAGCTACCTACTGGGTGCAATGGGGGATGGCATACAAGGAGTGGGAGGTGAAGGGGTGAGATGAAGGACGGCAAATGAGACACAGGGGGTTGCATGTGGGGTGGGAGGTAGATGTCAGGTTGAGATAGGGTGGGGCAGGGAGAGCAGCTTATAAGGCAAGGGCTTGGCTATGTGTCCTGTAGCTACACATTCCAGGTGGTGCAGGGCAATGCAGATATGTTCTGGAAGTTTCAGCGCTACCACCTCATCGTTGAATACCACGGAAGGCCGGCTCTGGCCCCGCCCTTCATCCTGCTCAGCCACCTGAGCCTGGTGCTCAAGCAGGTCTTCAGGAAGGAAGCCCAGCACAAACAGCAACACCTGGGTGAGGCCCCAGGCTGGATGCCACTGCTCCTGAGGGTCCCAACGGACAGAGGAGATCACAGAAGGGACTGGGGTTCCTCATCTAGGCCAGGTTAACCAAAGCTCCAGGTACAGACTAGACAGCCGCAAGGCCAGCCTGTCCCCTTGCAGCCTGAGATCCCTGCATGGGGCTTATTTCTGTCATCTACCTTGTGCTCTGCCTGGCGGCATCTGCCCTTGGTCTCTCTTGCATCAGCGCCTAGGGAGAGCCCACACAGCTCTCCGACGCTTGCTGCTGTCTCCCACATTGCCAGAGAGAGACTTGCCTGACCCCGTGGACCAGAAGATCATTACCTGGGAAACCGTTCAAAAGGAGAACTTCCTGAGTACCATGGAGAAACGGAGGAGGGACAGTGAGGAGGAGGTGCTGAGGAAAACGGCACACAGGTGGGGCAGCCTGTGGGACCCCAGACAACAGGCATGTAAGGACCAGGCTGGTGGGTGCCATCTTCCTGGTCATAAGCTGCTCAGAGACATAGAAGGGGCCCTGCCAGGAGGCAGGTCAACTCATGCAGCAGGGTTGGGCTGATCTTGGTTGGCTGGGTGCTATGAGAGGCAGTGAAGTCTGGAAGGGGCTCCCCATTGTGAACACATGGAGGTGGGGGAATATCTAGCCTTTTCAGTAGTGGGTGGGGTTTTCTGAACTGTCTTAAGGTGGGCGAGACCATCTAGTGCCAGTAATAGGACCTCTGAGCTAGGCAAACAGGCCTGGGTCACAAGACCCAGCACTCTTGCTCAAGGAAGAGGGTGTATGTGTGAGTTGGGAGCATAAGCCCATAAGTAGGCAGCTTTCTGCGATGGGACTGTCTTCCCCCTCTCTCAAGTCTGAAGATCCACCCCTAGTCGGTGCTCGATGGTGGAGGGGCTGTTCCTGAATGCTTATAGGGATGACCTGCTGGTTATCCTATTGCTTGGTGGTCAATTCCAAGCAGGGACAGGATCTCAATCTCTTGGAGGGTACAGAAGTGCTCCAAATCCATAGACCGGCCCAAGATAAAGATTGGAAGGACAGTAGGGCAAGAGGCAACAGTTGACTGAAGCCCTGAGAAAGCAGTTAGGACAGGCAGGCTCCCCCTTGTGGAATGCCATGGAAGTGTCACAACTGCGGCTGGCCCTGCTTTCCACAGAGTGGACTTGATTGCCAAATACATCGGGGGTCTGAGAGAGCAAGAAAAGAGGATCAAGTGTCTGGAGTCACAGGCAAGCTAGCAACTCACTGTCCACTTTTCTTCCTGGGGTGGGACATCCTTCTGGTTCCATGGGAACTACCACAGCCCTGTACCAGCATCCTGATGGGTAGGTAGCATGAACCCTGAACAGAGAGGAAAGATTATGGGCAGGACAGGTGAGACCTCAGGGCACAGGCATTTGTTGGCCTATGCCTGTCCCTGTCCCAGTGCACTTTAGAGACCCACTGGTCCAACAAAACCTAGGTTCAACACCACATCTGGTCGCCACCCCTTATCGTGCTCTATGGGGCAACCTGGTCCAGAGTGTGGAGTCCCAGGGCAGGAATAGCCCTGGTAGGAGGGCAATCATGTGGGAGGAAAGCAACCCCCCTTGTTCCCCCCAACAACCCTCGCCAAAGTCCCAGTATCTCCCTTGGCTCTCTCTAGGCCAACTACTGTATGCTCCTCTTGTCCTCCATGACTGACACACTGGCTCCCGGAGGCACCTACTCAAGTGAGTGTTGGTTCAGGCCATGGGAATGAGATGGGTATGGGCTCCTCCCTTCAGCCACCAGATTAAGGCAAGAGAAAAGCTTCGGGCTGCATATTGGATCCTGCCTTCTCCATCTATGTTAGAGGTTCCTGCTACCCTTTGCAGGCCACTATTTCTGAGGCATACAGGTGCCTAGCACTGGTCTTGCTATCCTTACCACTTTGCATGTCCTGGCCCTTGCCTCACTCCTGCCCTGCCCCAGCTGGGGCTTTCCAGCTAAGGATTCTTTCTCCCTTTCTTGCTCCCAGGTTCTCAGAACTGTGGTCGCAGGAGTCAGCCAGCCTCTGCTAGAGACAGGGAGTACCTAGAGGCTGGCTTGCCACACTCAGACACCTGAAACGGAGAAACCACTTGCCCTAGAGCTCCAGACCTGGCCAGATTGAGGTTTTGGGTCACATCAACCTTCCCCTGCCCCCAGCAGCCCCGAGACCTTGCCGCAGACCATGTCTTGGACACCTCTTCCTATGAAAATGAGACTCATGTCTTTGGCATCTATCTGGGAGCCCCAGGCGTCCTCTCCAGCAGGGGAAGTTTTCTCATGTCCTACCTAAAACTTTCACCAGCTAAGACTGGACAGCTGGAACTGGCCAAGTCCCACATGGGCTACCATACGTCTAGCCTGTCTTACCCTGAGTTCCAAAGAGGCCAACCTCTTAAACACTAGAGGTTTCCTTCTTGTCCTCTGACCCACCCATCAGCCGACCAGCTTCTAGAGGGCAGGACTCAGATCTACTGTAATCAGCTCTCATCCTTCAGCCCCCACAGCATAATCTGTGTGATTGTCCTGGCACAAACCCCAAGATACTGCTCAAGGGTACCCAATGCTATTTTACTTTCTATAAAGCCTGTAGACCACCTCAACTAAGCTAAACTGGACCACAGGGGTGGCTAAACCAACATTTCAAACACCTGGGGAACATGGAGTTATCTGACCCAATGAACAGCATCTCTGTTCCTTCCATTGCTTCTCAAATTAAATGACCACCCAGGTCCTTTCTAGGCGAACTACAGAGACTGGGGCAGACCCGGTGCTTAGCAGGCCAGGCTGGCTAACTTGGTCCAAGTCCCTGGCCTCCACATGAAATACTCACTCGTGCATCCTTCTCCTCCTCCCTGGCCCAGCTTCAGCTGACGGATCTAGCATCAGCTGTGTCTTACACAGAGGTCACAAGTCCTGGAGACATACAGCCCGGACACCAACCATTTGCTGGCTCACAACTTATCCTCTTCCTAGAACCCGTGGTCTGTGCAGGCCCAGTGCTGGGGCTGCACTGGTTTCTGGGGGGCGGGGGACCAGATTATGCTCATCCAGTATCATCAGGGGCACAAGGCTGAACACAGCTACGAGCCCACTCCCTCTGGGTAGGTTACCAGTGACAAACATCAATGCCCACGGCAAACCTTCACAGCGGTCCTCACTAGAGTGGGGAAGGCAGGATGAGGCTGGTAGAGATGCAGTCCTGTAGTTAGCTGCCCAGGACTGTTTGGACATAACTCTTGAGTGGGGCCGAGAAAAATTCACAAAATTCAGTAAATACTCAAAACCTTTATTATTCACCCCAAACAATGGGGCACAAAGGCCTTCAAGGTCCCTTGACCCACAATTCCCAGTCTCTGCCAGAGTTGAGGCCCACACATCCCTACTACAGAGAGCCCACACTGTCCCACCTGGACTGGGCAGGTGAGGAGGTGGAGCGATGGCACTGCAGTCAAACTGAGGGTCCTCTCTCAGACCCTGGCCCCTCCGGGTTACTATCCCTGTTCCGGAAGTGGTCTCTGCTCCGCTTCTTGCTGCCATGGAAACCAACAGTTTTCATACCTATGGAGCCTGATGAGGACTCAGGACGCGCAGCTTCTGAAGGCACCACCACCTCTGGCTGTCCCTGGTGGCCACTCCATTCCTCAGCCTCAGGCCCGGCGAGATGGGCTAGCTCCACTGAGGCCTCACCCCCTGCACCTGACACAACCCCCTTCTTTAGGACCCTCTTCCTCTCAGCCCTAGCCTCGCTGCCCCGAACTGGTTTGGTGAAGACCACTCTTCCCTCCCCACAGCTAGAGGGGTCCTGGTTGAAAGAGGGCACATAGTCTGTGGGGGATGCCTGGCTTCGAGAGCTCAGGAAAGCCAGGGCAGCATCACGATTGCTCTGCTCACTGGTTTCAGACACATCTTCCAGACTGTATTTGGTCCAACGCTCAGGGTGTGACACATAGTCAGGGACAGGGTGTACCCTGGTCGGGCCAGTGTTCCCATGCACTCTGCTCAAGCTCCTTGCTGGAGTCTGACTTGGGAGAGCCACAGGCCGCTTGAAGCTGCAATTGTCAACCACACTGGTTTGGGGAGCAGAGCACGGTTCCTGCCGTGCTGCACTCTCCAGACAATCAAAGATGCTGTGGCTCCGCTGGGAGAAAGTGGAGCTCATGCCTCGGAGGTGGAATGGCTGCACTGCAGTGGTGGGAATGCCCGTGGGGTGCGAGGGAGGGTCATCAGGGCCCGAGTCCTCCTGGCTCTCCCCAGAAAGCCTCTCTGGGGACAACGCTTGGACCTCCACACCACTAGGTAAGCTGAGGTCAGAGTCCGAGTCGCTGAGGGAGACGGTGTCAGAAGGCAGGGTGTCATCCTCGGTGGGTTCCTCAACCTCCAAGCCGGCCTCTGTCTCCGCCATAAGACCTGACATCCGTCCCACCTGTAGCAAGGCAGTCCCAGTTCTGCCGTGAGGGGTGTACCAAATGCCGCACCCCTCCCCACCCTCCCCGGCTCTGGTCTTTCACCTCCACTGTGTGCCAGGCGCCTCTACTCACAACCGGACCGGAGGCCTCGCGAAGCTGGGTGGCTAAAGGGTATCCTAGCGTGCACAGATGTGGAGCTGCAGGTTAGGTGGGGTTAAGGAGAGAGTCAACCATGAGATCATAACAGTGTGGACATACAATAGATGAGCGCTGGGAGATGCTGGTGACAGGGGATCTCCATCAGCGGCTCGTCCCATCACGAGCTCTTAGCAAAGCGCAGCCTCTCTGGGCACACACTGAAGGCACCACCCGGGGTCCGGAGGGGGAGGTGGCAGAAACAGGCACGGTACTGGCCCGGTCGCGGCCCTAGGGAGGCCAGTGCTCACCGTTCCAGCGTCCGTACACTCTTCAATAACCTGCCACCTTTCCCGCTGCGTCCCGCCAGTTCCACGGGATTCCGGCCTGTTCAATCTCGCTCGGATTCCTGGGAAACCGAGTCTCGGGCTATCAGAATATTGTGGCTTCAGCGCCCGAGAAACTACAACTCCCAGAAGGCAATGGGGTCACTGCCTAATGCCTGCCGGGACTTGTAACATGTGTGCCATCCCGAAGACCGGAGCGCACACGGAAATCCACCCAGAAATGACGAAAGGGGAAAAGGCGGAGCCGTGATTCCCACAATACTCTAGGGTTAACTGCCAATCGCAAAGGGTTGAGGCTTCTAGCGTCGTCTGTCAGAAGCCACCTGGGCCGGGTCCGACACGAGGAAGTGCGTCACTACGCACTGCGAGCTACAACCAGTTTCCCAGACACTTCCGGCCCTGGGCGGAAGTGGTGCGGGTCTTGTGCTTTGTTGGCTTTCTGGAGTGGGGCGGGACCAAGGTCCTGGTTGGCTCTTGGCGTAAAGAGACGTGGTGGTCCTTGGAATGGGTTGGTTGGGGCTTCATAGATTCGAGGCCGTTACCGTGGGCTCTGCCTGTCTGTGCTTCCTGACACGGGCACGGACGGACGCTTTAGGTGCTGGACGCTGACCCTACTATTCAAGGCCACACATAATCCTCCTCCAGGCCTGGGACTGTTTTCTTGCATCCTTAGGCACCAGAGTCTGAGGATCCACTGGGCTGCTGCATTCTCTCCTCCTTTACTATGTTCTTGAAGCTGTGCAGCAGGCTTCCAACAGCCTTGGCCTGGTGCCCATGGGCCTCACAACATAGAATATAAAGGTTTCCTCAGAAGCCAGCCAAGCATGGAACAGGTTGCCCTGGCGTGGGGGGTGGAGGTGGCTGAGACCTAGAATGCCCTAGTACAAGCTTGGGGTTCACCGACAAATCAGCCTACTGCTGGGACCTGAATCTTAGCCAGGACTTCTCCCCTCTAGTGGCCAATTAAATATGCCAGCAGCCTGGGGGAGGGGTGCAGACAGGAGTCAAATAGAAAGACAGTGGTGGTTGCCCCTTGTGTCCAGGAGGTTGCTTTAGCCTGATCCTCAGTTCACAGGGCTGAGCTCAGCGGACTGCCTTATTTCTTGAGACACAAGCTAGAACCATCCAGCTCAGTGGAATATTTCCAACACCTAGATACCTGAGATGGGGTAATGGTCTAACCTTTACTGTCTTGTCCCTCAAAAGGAAAGTGTTCTTGCAGTTTATCCCCAACATTCTGTGCTGGATTCCCCTGCCTTGTGGCTCCTCCTACCCGACTCAGCCGACCTGGCATTCCCAACAGATGAGTGGAAATGAGGTCAAGGCTGGTGTTAGGTCAGCATTGAGCTCCCAGTACAGGGAGGTACAAAAGTGAGGGAGTACTCAACATGGAGTGCTCCCAGGGTCCCAGCCCTCCCCACCCACTGTGTTCCACAGCCTCTATTGGACCTGCTCACCCTGTACCTGGCAAAGTTCAGAGCTGACGAGCCAGGTCTCTGACACCACTGGCACAGGAAGAGGTCTGGCAGTCCCATTAGCATGCCTGATTTTTTCCTCCTTTATTAAATGACTGTTTCAAGATTTAATTACAGTTGAAGGTGACATGTTAGAAAGAATAAGTGCATTGAAGGCATAAGAGTGCTTACAAACCCAGCTCTTGAAATGGAGGCAGGAAAGGGACAAGGATTAAAAAGATGGGAGCAATGTGACCCACAGTGGGCAGAGTGGGTGGACATGGCCTTCTAGCTTGGCTATGTGGCCTCTGGGCAAGTAGCTATGGAGGAGGTTTGGCTCAGCAGGCAGAACTCTCCAGGGGTCCCAGAAGTACAGGGCCCTGCCAGCCAGGGCCAGCTCCACCTCTACGTCCCCACATACGCCACCTATGTGTGGTGTCGGCTCCAAAAGGTGACAGGAAAAGTTCAGAACAAAAAAGACTCAAAAGTAAAAAGGCTAAGTGTAGCAGAGTAATACAGAAATAGTATATACACAGGTCATGGCCCCCAAGGTGGCCTCTGGTCATTCCAGGGACCCTCTGGTGTGAAGCGAAGGGCCTCAGTACACGGAGCTGTTCCGGATGCCACAGCACAGCACCATGCTCAGAATCATCTCGAAGATCTGCAGGAGGGAGAGGCACAGTCAGCACCTAAGACCCTGGGAAGGATGCTTTCTGCCCGCCCACCCACCAGAGGCCCTGTGCTTACCATAATAACAGCTACCACAATGGCTGCAATTCCAATGAGGTACAGCTTCCCAGAAAAGAGCTCATCGATTTTCTGATGGCAGTCTTCCTGCAGGGATGGCAAGAGGGTGGTTAACAGTCAGTGGCTAAGTCACAGCTACCACCCTACTCAGTGACGGGGCCTAGGCACCACAGCTTATCTTCCACATGTAAATAAATGTAAAACACATGGACCTGCTGCCTGTGGCCTTCTCTATCACGGGGTAGTGTTTTTGACCTCACTAGTACCCTAGGGTACCAGTGTTTGAGGGACTACTCAAGAGAACAGGTTTTCAGGATATTGCAGGGGTTAACCCAGGCTGTCAGGACCCTGTATCCCACTAATTGAGATGGTCTATGGGCCTTTCAGAGGTCCTGTTCAGAGTGCTCATCTTCCTGGCGTGCCACATTCCCCTACCTACCACCCAGGATATGATGCCCATCCCCACTCCACGGCACCTTCAGAAGCTGAGTGAATGGGTTGCCGCTTGAGGGACACAGGCTGTTCCTCAGCACGGTGGTGGTCAGTGTGGTCAGCGTATTGGAGCCACAACAGTTGAGCTGCAGAGACCAAGAACAACACTGTCAAGGGAAAGATCAAGCCCACAGCACAGCATCACCCCAAAATATACACTTGGGAGCTGTCTGTCTTCTGCCTGGTTGGTCACCCTGCACACAAGTCCCATTCCTCCAAACCCCTGGGAAAACGAGGCCCATTAGATTCCTACCTGGGGAATCTAATCATAGAGGAGAACCTTTCCCAGGCCTTGTCTTGTTACAGAGATCTGGGATTCATGCCCCCACACACCCCACAACCTGCCCTCCTGCTCCAGCTTAGCTGTACCGTCTCGTGGAAGGTCTTCACCACTGCCTTGGCATTGTTGGCATCATCATCCATCACAGCCTGCTGAAGGGCCTGGTCGTAGAACTGCTTCACATCCTTGGCGATCTGGGGGAGAATCATGGTCACGTGCAGCGAAGGGGCTACCACCAAGAGTATTCATCCCACCCCCATGTGCTCAGCCCCATGCCACCTCTTCCACTAAGCTCTCAAGACCCTGCCCCCACCAATGGGCCCCAGAAATTAAAAAAAAGTACCCGATAACCTATGGGCTCAGAGCAGAGGGCATTATCTCCCTCCCCAGTGAATCTGGCTTACCTGGTCTTTGTTTACAAAGCCCCAGATGCCCGCAGCTACCTCACAGGCAAACAGGATCACAAGGCAGGTGAAGAACTAGGAGAAAGAGGTCAGAGCCTTGACCAGCAAGCCCAGGCCTAGCCCACGTGACCAACAACTATGTGCCAAGGGGGTTGGCTGTATCCACTAACCATGGCCTGATTAAGAATGACCCACGTAGAGCCACTGAGAGACAGAGCCTGATACAGCCCCACTGAGATGGCCAAGTTGTCACGGCCTCCCCCTGCTTCCTATTCTGCAGGATATGGCTGGTGTAAGAAATGCAGCTGACAAATCCAAGTGTCCACAGCCTTCACTGAGGCACATGCAGCAAAACACCTCGCAACCCTGACCTCAGTTTCCTCACCTCCTTTATCCTACACCCATGGAAAGGTTAAACTATGAAGTGTGCTTCATTCGTTTCCCCTGCTTTCGATACTGTCAGAGCCTCTCTCCCAGGCTGACCAGGCTCTAGAAGGCATATCTATCTGGGCTTCAGCTTCTTCTCCAGTAGCTAGTATGGTCAGGAGCACTAAGGCTGGCTTTAGGGGTGAGATGCCCTTCTGGAGTCTATTTTTTTCTAAAGTGAAATCCCTTTTTCTAAGATGTATATTCATATGCAGACCCAATGGAAATCAAGCAAACAGGAAAACCAAAACCTTGGGGAAGACACGTAAGTTGCCAGAAACCCTGCTCCCCAGCCCTTCAGCCCTTTCTACTCACCGTCCCCAGCAGGCACTGGGACTCCTGGATGGCCCCATAGCACCCCAGGAAGCCTACAAACATCATCACAGCTCCCACAGCAATGAGAATGTAGATGCCTGGGGAGGGGAAGAGCTGGGTAAGCAGGCTGCATGCACCACTGCCTGAGATAGGAAGATCTGACTCACAACCACAACAGGCAGAGGTTAGCAATGTGCGCCATTTGTGCCTCAGTGTCCTGTGAGAGGAGCCGCCACTGCCACTGGAGGACAAAACAGCAATTCAGTGCCCAGAGAACACGGGTAATCTCCATTTCACAGGTATGCTCTGCTCTGGAGCCAGTCCCCCACCACCTGCACCTGAGATCAGGAACTCTCCTCAGCACTCACTGTAGAGGGCTGAGGCAGACTACCCACTTCAGTGCATGAAATGGGGAAGTGGCGTGGATGTCGGGGGCCGATGCCCAGGACTCCCAATACTGGATGAGTGTGAAGTCAAGGGTAAGCTAAGCCAGTAACCAACTCCAGGCACCTCATCTCAGGAACGCTGGTGTATAACCATTCTGCTCACCTAACTCTTAAGGACAGGAACCTGTGGGTGGGTGGCTGGAGGGCTGACAGAATGATAGGGGTAGTTTGAGCAGAGCACCCAACATCTGCCACTGGCTGGGCTGTGAGTTTACAGGGGAACACTGTGGCCCATGAGGCACTAGTTGGACCATGTCCCTGCCTCAGTGGCCACAGTACCCCTTAGCCCCGAGGGAAAGCACATTGTGTCTCTGATGAGCCCTCCATCTCTTGGTTCCTCAGTAGAAGCAGCCCATCCCCCAGTCTCCACGGCAACAATGCAGGGCAGTCCAAGCTTCCTTGTACAGAGTCAGGCCCATTGTCCCCTGCCTGGCCAGACCAGCGGAGAAAGTACCGTGGCCTGGACCTGCTGCCAGACTTAGAAACAGGCCAAATCCTCTGGCCTCACTAAACATGTCTGGTCTAGGGGAAACCTCCCACCAGGGCTGCCTAGAAACTGGTTTCACCTTTGCCTCCCAACGCGCAGAGCACCTTCAACCAGGCCCCTGTTGTCAAGCCCTGAAACCCCAACCTCAAGATGAGGTGTAGGCTGTCTCAAAAGGTGGATACATACAGTCGGGCACCCAACACACAGGCACTGTCCCAGGACTTCCTAGGCCTAACGCATGTCTCACCTAAAGCCCCTGTGGTGGTTTCTGGGATGTTAAGCAAGCCCTGAACTCACTCTCCTAAACACTGGACAAGACACCTTTTTCAGGACTACATCTGCTCCTAGAGGAGCTCAGTTCAGGGGCAGCAGGAGGCTCCAGAAAGTCAATTCAGGTTGTCCAGGGACACAGCAGCCAGAGTAGCTCCTACCCATAGGCTATGGGCCTTGCTGTCAGCACCCAACCTGCTACACAGTGTAGTCCCTGAGACTATTTCCCCAGTATCCAGGGGGCCATAACCCCAGATGGGCAGGTGGCTGAGCAGCTCTGGAACTGGAGACTGAAGTAGACTATTACGAGAACATGAGGACAGAGACCTGCTTCCTAGGCCACCCTATCTGGGCTCTGCAGGGTACCCAGCCTCTCCTGCCATACCAGTGCAGAGTGGGAACACAGCCTTCCCCTTGTCTGTCTCTGATGCCCAGATCTCCCTTGTAAAGAGACCCATACCAGTTGCTACACAACAAGCCAGTGTCTGTATGAGCTAGTGGGCATCCTCCTCCTCCTCTGAAGGTACCAGATCCAAGGACGGATAGCTGGTGTGGGCCCTTTCCTACTAACAACCACACCTGAAAACTGCTACCCCTCACAGCCTTCCTCGAAGGAAACCAGGTTCTGCCCCCAGCCTACACTGTCTGGACTCTACCAAGGTCCATTTTACCCATGCTGAAGCTGTGAGCAGAGTATAGGGAGGAAGGAAATAGAGCGAGTCATGTGGTGACCAAAGCCCTGTCTGCTCTGGGGCACTTAGGCGGAAAGGGAGAATGCTGATTACTTCAGATCTCCTGGTCCCCACTCAGCCTCAAGCATGTCTCCCCAGCCCCTTCTAGGCTCCACAGGAGGAGGAGGAAGATCCACATTAGACCCCTGATGAAGGTGAGAGCTTTAGAAGGGTGAAACCATCTCCAAATACTTCTTCAGTTTTTGGGACACCAGGTCCCTCTTCCAGGGGGAGGAAGGAGGAAAGCTTCCTCCTTCAGCACAGAATAGTGGACCACAGCATAGGACAGCATAGCACGGCCGCTATCTTCCTGCTTGAGAGGGAGGTGCTCAGTCCCCCACAGGCAGCCAAATAAGGCAGGTGCAGCAGTCTGGCCTCTGCTGGTGGGGGTGGGGTGGGGTGTGATGGGGTATCTGAGTCATTCACTGTCTCCAGCCCTCCCCAACTCAGGACTCCTGGGGCCTCAGCTGTTGCTAGCCCAGGCATCCAGCCCCACCCTGCCCAGGAAGGTTCACTAGAAATGTCCATGTTAAAATAAGCAAGGTCCTACAAGGCCCCTGCCCCTCCCAGCTGCTTCCTTTCAGTCTAGCCCAGTCTCAGATCTGTGGGGTCCCCAGCAGCACCACACCCAACCCAACTCTCCTCTTGTAGGCAGCTTCCCTCTCCAGCTCCTACTAGGCCTAGGCCACTGTGGGTTCTAATGCCCCACCCACCAGATTCAGATTCATCAGCCTCTTCCTGGAAGCCCTCCCTGACTGTTCTGGACTTGGGACTAGACCCTGTCTCTTTGTTACTCACCCACATAGAAGGTGCTGGGTGCTGGTTTGTCTCCCAGTTCCAGGTAGAGAAGGCTGGTGGTCTGTGGATCATGGCGCAACCACAGAGCTACACCTAGGATCACACCTCCAGCCAGCTAGGAAAAAAAATCAGGAACAATGTCATATAGAGGCCAGAGCGCTGTGAGGCGATGGAACCCTACGATGCTTATCATATAAAGCCATCACTTCCAGTTGTGGAGCCGGATGTCAACCAGGCCCATGGGGTCTGCTCACTGTCTGAGCCACTGCCGCTGAGCTCTGGGTCCCACCAGCTCCTTTCATTGTAACTCTAGAACAGAGTTCAAGTATGCCTCTAATAGTGCACGACACAAACAAGAAAGTTTGGGCAGAAAACGTGGCTCAGTTGATAAGAGGCTTTGGCATTGTAGGGAGACCTGGGTTCAAGCTAGCACCACATAAACTGGGTTTGGTGGCACTTGAGAAGTAAAAGCAGGAGGATCAGGAATTCAAGGTCATGTGAGTTTGAGACTAGCCTGGGCTATTGAAACCTTGTCTCCAAAATCAACAGGAAACATTTTTCCCCCTACTGTTCTTTATTGACCAACCATACAACTTTTATCTGGGAAGTGGCCACAATGAGCCCTAGCCACTCAGGATGCTGGCGGGCTCTCCTCTGGTACCCTGTCCCAACGGCCCTGAGACTGTGTAGAGACTGCTTCAGGCAGGGTACTGAGAACTCTGTGGTAGAGACACCAAGGTCTCCCTGCCAGGAGGAGAGGGGTGACCATGTGATGTCACCAGGCCCCAGGGTGAGAACAGACCAATCTCTTCCCCACTTCTAGGCCTTCTCTTCTGGAAGGGTCAGTGGCACTCCCCAGGAGAGACAGCAAAGAGAAACCAGAACCCAGGCCTGAAAAGGCACCTGCTCTTCACTCTGGGGATTCAGGACAGAACACAGCTCAAGAAAGTTCTGGGGAAATTCCCAAGCAGGATGGTCCCAGAAAGAGGACATATGGAACTCACCTACCTTCTTCTACCCTAAGATCTCGTGCTCTGCTTAACCCTCAAAGAGGAAGCTGTGGTGGGGGATACTTTCTCCTGATCACCATCGCCCTCTACCCCTTCCCCATTCATGCGCCCTTCTTCCTCAGTTTCTCAGTCTCCTCTTTAGGTGTTTAATTCCATGTTCACACTCCAATCCAAGAGGGATGAGCCCCCAACCTCCACCAGGGCCTAAGAGAAGAGAGTGTGTAATATAAAAATCAAAGTCACACCAAGCACCTGTTGCCCAATCCACAAATGGCATGAAGACTGAGACTCTGACGGTGCCTTCATGTGTAACAGCCCTCGTAATGCTGGGGATCCCCAGACCTTCCAGCATGTTACAGTGACAGCTCTGTCTACACACCCGTAAGAGCCTAGCCATCAACTTGGGCAACAGAGGCAGGAGGGTAGGGCATGGCACAGGCTCCAACAGGCAGCACAGTGCCAGACTCCTAAACTGGCTTGAGGAGGCAGTGACAGGACTGAGTTGCCCTGGTAACCTGGCTTCCTTTGAAACATCACTTATTTTGTTTAAGAACTGGTCCAGAGGTCTTTCTGAGATGTCCCAGGGCAGGAGAACCAGGAGGCACACCTGTTCCCCATCCTTCCCTTGGTGGTAACATGACCCTGCGGTGACAAACCCTGATAGCCACAGAGGCTGAGGGGCAGCTGGTGGGTCACCCTGCTTTCCTCAGTCTGTGTGCTTACCTGTAAAACAGTCGAGCACACAACCATGCTTGACTCTGGCTTCTCTAATGGTAAGGGGATATTGTCTGTGTGAACTGGGGGCAAAACGGGGTGAGAGATGCTGTTCAGCTGAGGCCCAAAGGCTGCTAATGTGGGTGTCTGGCCAAGCCATCACTTACAGACAGGTTTTATAAAAGAGTTGGGATCAGGGAGTTGACTCCAGAAAAGTCTCTGGGCTTTATTCTTTAACTGACAGACCTGAATAAAAAGAGAGAAAGAAAAAGAGAAAGCTAAGGATCTGTGGCTGTCAATCAGAAGAGAGGCCAAACTGGGGTGGGGGTAGGCAAGGCATCTGGGAATAGGGACTTGGCCACTCACCCCATTGTCCCAGGGGCAATCAGAGCTGAATGGGAAGGAAAGTCAGGCACTGGGATGACTTCCTCCAGCAAAGTGACCCTTCACCCTGCTGCTCTAGGGAGAGGTAGAGGGAGTGCTAGGAAAAGTAAGGGACCCAGGAAGGTGGGACAAGGGTCTTCAAGGACCAAGAGGCTGGAAAGAAACCTCAGCTTCAAATGTAACTAACATAACCAAAACAGATGAGGAACTTCCAAAACTCCATGGTAAGAGAGCTAAACCACACTCATGTTTCATAAGATGTGTATACACGGGGTTGGGGATTTAGCTCAGTGGTAGAGCGCTTGCCTAGGAAACGCAAGGCCCTGGGTTGGTCCCCAGCTCGAAAAAAAAAAAAAAAAAAAAAGAACCAAGATGTGTACACACACACACACACACACACACACACACACACACATCCCACACACACACAGAGGGCATGCAAGCACTGGTTCAGACTACTCTCCTGACATCATGAAGCACTAAAGAGCCACAAGGAGATTACGAATCTACCCACTGACCCCAAATTGCCACCGGTGCTCCCGGGTGGGGTGAGGAGTGGTGCTTCTGCATTGGCAAGCAGTTCTGAAGTCTGCCTCTGAGAAAGTTAGCTGCCACCTCCCACTTACCACAGCCAGCCTTGCACTTCAGGTCTTATGCTCGTGTGTGCATGTCCCCCAAATGTTTCCCTGTTACAGCCCGACCTAGAGCAGTCCATATGTCCCCTGGGCAGTGAATGGGCAGACCCTGGGTCCATCTCATGGCGGAATCTCCAGGGAAAAGACGGGCCCGTGAGACAGCATGGAGGACAGTTCAATCATGGGGAATAAAAGGAGCACATAGAAGATGAAGCAGCTGGTGCCTTCTGACCCTGCTCAGATGAAAGCAGAATTCAAAGTTCGTTCAAGATAGTACGGTGATAACCCAACAGAAATTCTGCCGTGAGATGGGATAAAGGGGGACCACAGAGAGCCCAGGATACTCTCCTGAAGGTGCTAAGTTTCATGGAGTGTAAATGTTGACTATTATATGTCAAGCACAGCTTCAGAAAGCTACTTACCCCACCCTCGCTCCACTCCACAGTCCCTGGATCAGTGGCTCTGCTAAACTACATTCCCCAGGCCCAAGAAGGGGATAGGGGTGTCCAAGTGATTAGTAGCAGTCAGGTATATATATATATATATATATATATATATATATATATATATATATATATATACATCTTGTCTCTAGAACCATAGGTTCAGAATGATCTGCAAAATCTGGGCAACACTCGCACCCGTTTAAAAAAAGAATATAAGAAAGAAAGTCTGGTGTCCATGGAAAATGGAGGGGTGCCACTGGATGGAGCCCCAGGTAAGGGTAAGGATGGCCTGAGCGTCTGGCTGTATCACATGCGAGCTAGGGTATCACAGATCCATCTCAATCTCCTCCACCCTCCTCGTCATTTGTAAACAGGGGAAGTGATACGCACAGGCTGCTAAATATGATGTCACTGTATTTAGCTCTCGACAGAGCTGAGGAACAAGTGAGCCGCGAAGATTCTTACCGACAGCAGAATCTGGGATGTCTTCGAGAACCCACTCAGGGGCCTAAGACACCTCTGCCCAAAGCTTCCTTTCTCCAGGTGGCTCTGCCACCTGCTCCTGGAGCCTAAAAGACCTTCTGCTTAGAGGTGGGGGTGGGAAGCACCCAGGTGGCATGTCCAGGTTCCTGGAGTTCCTTCCCTGACACAAAAGGATGCATTCATGACTCTATGCAGGATTATGTTGCTTCCTCCTTCTTAAGGACTAATCCATAACAGACTCAAACTTTAACAAGATGAGAAGCTGCCAAGCGTGCTGGGTCCCTGCCCAGCTGGGCTTGTGGTTTCCCAGAAGTGACTGAAAGGGAACAGGCTTGGGACAGTGTTCTACTCTGTGCTAGCTGCCCCCTGCCCAGCCTTGGCCCAACCTCAGACAGGGGCTTCTCTGAAGCTTTCCCATTGCTACCCACACGAAGCCCACTAGGAAGGGACAAGGCTCCTGAAACCAGCTTGGTAGGTGTGAATGTTCACCCAGATACCCCAAAATGCTCCATAAAGCTCACTGTAACAATAGCTTGTTCCTTTAAGTGACCCTTCGTGCCGCAAGAGAAAAACCAAAGGCTGAGGGTTGGGGCTTACTCAAAGCCTTTTGGGTACGTGATGCAAACTGGAAGGTGTACCACAAAATGCCTGCCCACCTAAGCAATTTGGAGGTGCCAAGGGGTTCCAGGAACCTCTCCTATGATGGCAGAGGCTGTGGAGCCCAAAGGCAGTGGCCTCAAGAGGCCTTCCCTGGGTGACTGGGATAAGTCAGCGTTAAGAGGTTCAGAGTGTTTTTAGGGGCATTGGTTAGGTAAAGAGGCTGACTTAGGTGCTGCCTTAACGGGGTTCCTGGCAGGTTCATCTCATGTGTTCAAGGCACCACAGGAGTTCAGGACCTGGTCTGGGGCATGGACGATGGGGACAAGGCCAGATTCTTCCCTGAGAGATAATGGATCTTACTCAGGCCTTCCTAGGAGAGGTAAAGACTTACAGTCAACCAAAGGAAGCTCAGGAAGGAAGCTAGAGAGAGAGGCAGGAATCCTTGCTTTGGCCAGGAAGTATGGTTCCTTTCACAAGGCCCCTTGCCTCAGGAAGCCACTGTCCTAGCATCTAAAAATAGGCAGTAAAGCAAAAGCCTAGCTCTGGGGCCCAACTGATAGCCTGGGGGTGGTGGTGGAAAGGGCTAAGGCATGGCCATGGGAGAATACACTGCTGTCTTGAGGTACAGGAGATTGGGCTGGGCCACTCTACAATGTGCCACACTACACGGCTCCTTCTCAGGCAAGGAGGCTAGAAGTACCTTCCCCACCTGTCCTGTACCTGCCCTCCTCTAGGATGAGTGCTGCAGAGGCTCCAGGGAGGCCTGGTACCCAGAAAAATACAAAGGGAGGCAGGGGCTGAGAGTAGGCAGAAGCTCTACATAGCTCTGGCATTACCACCAGCAGCACCAAGAGGCTTCCGTCTGTCCCAGGTTAGGCAGGACCCTCTGTCTCAAGGCCAGGCTGCAGGGCTGGCACAGCCTTACAGGCCACTTTGACTATGGAACATGGCAGCACAGTGGAGTGCAGTTCTGCCCTATCCCACTGCTTCCTCGAGTGGCAGCTAGTTGCTTAGAAACCTCAGTCCCCTTATCTGATAACAGTCCAGCAGAGTGTTACTTTGGGAGAGCTGAATGAACTGTTATCATGGTCTCTAGAGTACAGGAGAAGACTGTTTCCTGGGGCAAAGGCCAGGCCATTTCCCTAGGATGAGGACTTTTAGCCATGAAAAGTAATGAGAGTCCAGGTGATGGTGGCACAGTACCTTTAATCCCAGCACTTGGGAAGCAGAGGCAGAGGCAGGGGCAGGGGCAGGGGCAGGGGCAGGGGCAGGGGCAGGGAGGGGCAGAGAGGAGGCGGAGGCAGAGGCAGGGGCAGGGGCAGGGGCAGAGTCAGGGGCAGGGGCAGGGGCAGGGGCAGAGAGGGGCAGAGAGAGGAGGCAGAGGCAGTGACAGTGGCAGAGGCAGTGGCAGGGGCAGAGGTGGAGGCAGAGGGGCAGAGAGGGGCAGAGAGGGGCAGAGAGGGGCAGAGAGGAGGCAGAGAGGAGGCAGAGAGGAGGCAGAGGCAGAGGCAGAGGAGAGGCAGAGGAGAGGCAGAGGCAGAGGCAGAGGAGAGGCAGAGGCAAGGGCAGAGGTGGAGGCAGGCGATCTCTTGAGCCTGGTTTTCAGGAGGCAGAAAAGCTCTGCCTTGAAAACAGACAAAAAGAGTTGTGAGGTGAATTAACACTAGTGGGTAGACGGCAGTGATAGTATATGCCTGTCACACTCCACACTATATACCTGTCATACTCTACAGTATGTGCCTGTCACACGCCACAGTATATGTTTGTCACACTCCACAAGCCCTTGCAACACAAGGTCCCACTCCAGGGCTCAGGGATGGGCTTCAGGAGGACAGGTGGCCTGAGCTTCCTCATTTCCGCACCCAGCCACACCAGACATCTGTAAATACCATTGGGACCTTACTGCTTAGCTGCAGTACAGAGCCAACACTGATGCTTGACCACGGGTGAAAGCACAGCTAAACAAGTCACAGAGGATGCCACAGACCCACCCTGAGAAAGTGCTAATGACCCAAGCTGACATCGTGTATGGAGTGACCCGTGAGACAGTGCAAGGGAAACACAGGACCCTTGGGGGCCCTATTACCCAGCATCTTCTGCCCAAATTGCCTGGTTCCCAGGCTCTTGGCCTGGATTACCAACTCAGTGCTTTGGGGCTAGAAAACTATGGGTGTCCTGGTTCTAAAGCACCCCCTGCACTCCCATCCCTGAAGCTCTCCCCAGACTCCACATGAAGGAAGGCAGTCGCCCTCTCCCAACACCCCCTTTGCAGTTACTTTAGCAGCCACTCCAGGATGCCCACCACCAACTGCTCGCTGCCCAACCCCTTGTGACCAGTTCCCTCAAAGGTAGAGCCCAAATAGTTTGCATAACCCATGCTCTGCAGCTAGCCAGGCAGAATAGCTTAGACTGGATCTAGAAGTGTGTTCTTTCTCTCCACCCCCACCCCCGTGTGTGTGTGTGTGTGTGTGTGTGTGTGTGTGTGTGTGTATGTTTGTGTTTGTGGGGGAGGTACTAGGGGTCACAGTCAGTCACTGGCATGCCAGGTCAGAGTACTAAACAGTTGAAGGCTACCAAAGGCCAGTTCTCGGGACACCTAATTCTCTAGCAACAGTCCTAGGAACAAAATGGGTACCTATAGGACCTCAGGGCCACCCAACACTCACACTATGTCCTACCTGATTCCCTGGTGTCAGGGCCACAGGTACCTGAACCCTCTCCCACGAACAAGGGTGATTTCCTGTTCTCTCCCTAGGGCAGCTGGACCCTAAGCCTTTTATAACTGAGGTTCCAATCCCCTTGGCAGGGCTCTGGGTGCAGGAATCAAGGTTGGCAGTTGTTGGTATGCCCCTAGAGCGTCACAGAAGCTCTGTGTGAGGTAGGACGGAGCTAGAAGGCAAGTGCAGAGAGAAAGCCTAAAGGGTCCAGAAAGAATGGGGTCTGGGCTCTTACTATGAGGAGGCAGTGTGTGGAAACCAGAGTAGAGGATATCAGGGGGCTTCCCACTTCTCTACTCTAGCTCTGTGCCCCCCACTGCTCGGATGTCCTTTTGTGAAGCCAGCCCAGGGATGAACCAGACTTCCCCATCTCAGGCAGCCCAACCCAATAATTGTCTTTCCCAAAGCCAGGCCGGCAGACAGCCTGGGGAAACGAGGGGAAGTCTGTTCTCCCACTGGTGAACCTAGGCACAGGAAGTTCTCATTCTACCACAGGATTGGAGCCCCTCTGCCGGAAGGAAGGCAGCAGACCGCTAGGTGACAGACAGTCATGTTCAGCCTGGAGAATTAAATGCCAGTTAAGAGGCTGTAATCAGCCTTTTGTGGTGGGTCTGGCTGCCTAGGCTACTGGAAGGGGGCCACCGGCAGCCTTAGGCTGGAGGAGCAGACAGTTCTGTGGGGGAACACAGTGAAGATTGGTGGCAGCCTCCTCCCCTTAACTGACTACTCCTATGGAGACATTATCACACAAAGTTCCTACAGACCCACCCCAAAGGTGGGATAAACCATCCCCTGATCTCTTGCCCTATTCCCAGCCGGAGTCAGGAGACTGGTCCCTTTATCCCAGACCTGTCTCAGGGACAAGTAACTACCCTACTTCTAAGAGCATCTTACATGGTCACTGCTGCACACCACTCATCTTTCAGGTTTGTGTCCTACCCGGTATATCTTGGGAGTCTAGAACTCTGCCAGGCCCTGAGTAGGTTCTGAACTCAAGCCCAAGGAGGACTGGTGGGAGTGAGAGCATGCAGGCAAGGGTGCCTGGAATGTCCCCTCCCACAGAGAAACCACTTTAATCTTCAAACTGGAAATTTTAAAAAGTGTTCATCGAAACATTTACTGTCAACCGTAAGGGAGCTACGTAAGAGCTCTTAGCCCCCATACCCACCACAGGCCCACAGGACCTCTCAGCCCCCTCCCTAGGCACTTCTTACATCATTGCTCAGCTTCCCTTGGCCCCGCTCCCTCTGGATACTGTGCCCAGCATCCATTTCCTGAGCCTTCTCTGCGCCAAGCCCCTTGCTCCACTCTGGAGTGCATTAGCTAGTCTACCCACAATCCCAGGAGACAGAGACCCCAAGAACTCTCACTTTAGAGGGAAGAAGTGAAGACCAAGGACCAGAATGGTGGGGTGGGGTTCCCCAAAGGTTCAATTTCATGACACCAGGAACTATCAGCCACAGGACAGACCTTGCTACATGGGGCACAGAAGGAGCTCCTCTGCCAGGGTGGTGTTCACCAGATGTAGCCTGGCTCTGCACCATATCCTACTCACTGTGGGGCCAACATGGGTGGGGAGGAGAGGGCTATGGGATTGTGAAAGGATAAGGTTTTTGCTGTTCTGCAGTCAGTAGGCAGGCCCCTGGGAGCAGGGAGAGGCTTTAGAACCGTTTCCTGGATCCTCGATAGAGAGTACCCCAGGGACATGTTGGCACTCCACCCCAGCTGCCTGGGAAACAAGCAACCTCACCCAGCCCCAGCACTCCAGGGAGCCTAGGGGGTTCTGCCAGTTGGATAAGGTGGGTGGGCCAAAAAAGAAATATCCTGCAGGGTCCTGACATCCCACATCTGAGGTGTAACGGGGGTGGGGAGGTGGATAAAACACTTCTTGGGAGTGCATTTAACTCCTTGCATGGTTCAGAGTAGACAAACACTGTCCAACATGGCTACCCAGTCAAGAGCCCAAGGCATGCCCGGGCAGAGCAAGTTTAGCCCCATCACCCATGCTGCTCCCCTCAGGGTGTTCCCTGGAGTCACTGTGACTGGTCCCTGCAGCAAGTCGTGCAGCATACATAGCTCCAGCTGAGTTTAGTCCAGTCCCTGCCCATCCCTCACATCTTATTACCCTCCACCCCACCCACACCCGCCCTGGGATCGTCAGCAGTCCACGATGGGAAACAGGTGTCCCCTGTCTTACACACTCACTCTAGGGGCTGTCTTACAAGTTTGCCCTCCCAGCTTCAACTTTAGAGACACACTGCCTTGGCATAACCTCATTTCTTTCTGGGAAGGAGGGTGGTGGGAAGAGCAGTCTGTGCACTGCAGTGGGGAGGGTGGCACCACTGTCCGGAGGAGTGGCCAGCACTGCCCACTCAAGTCCCTGCTGGCAGGTCTGTTAAGACTCCCCATTCCCAACCCAGTCAGGAAATGGAAAGAAGACCATATGTAAGTAACCAATGGTTACTCGCAGCAATGTAGACAGTCAGGATCCAGGGACACTTGGAGACCCTCCTATACCCATGTCTCCATTCCAAGATGACCACATGGGTATGCACCTCTTTCCAAAGTGGAGAGCCCAGCTTAGATCCTGTATATATGAAAAGATCCCAAGCCCCTGGTTTGTACAGACCCAAGATCATTGCACCACCCTGGCCTGCACCAACTCAGAATGCCCTCTTCCTTTCAAAAGACTCCACAGGATCTTAAGGGCCAGGCTGGGGCTGTAATCTGTGCAGGAGACGACAGACAAGGAGGAGGGGCAGCTGGGGGAATGGGGGTGGAGGTGGTTAGGAACTGGGGCACAGTGAGCAGCAGCACGCGGCCCCGGCCACCCTGCCCTCTAGGTCTGGAGCTCGAGCCTCCCAGGGTGGCAATACCAAGCTAAGAGGGTAAGCAAGGGTGGTGTAATAGTGGGGTTGATATCTCCAAGGCAAGTATGGAGTGCCCCCACCACTTCGAGGCCGCCTATCCAGGGGCGGTGGCTACGATGAGCTCATGGGGGCGGGGCGCCAAGATCCCGCCCTTCTCGAGCCCCCTCACTGCTCGCGAAGCAGGATGGTCCCCAAAACAACGTTCAGGAGGGTGCGAGTACCCCCTTCACAGCTGAGGGCTCTTGATTACCTGGCTCTAGCCCGCAGACTCTTGCACCAGTTCCCAGCACTCAGAGGGGACAGGCGAGCGAGCCTGATTTCCCGGCCCCAGAAGCCCCTCGAGCGGAGGCCCGGAAGCTCAGCTCTCGGCCCTAACCCCGCTGGCGAGGGGCGCCAGGACCCCAACCGGCGGTCGGAGCCCACAGGTGGCGCCGCAACTTCGCGGTGGCGCTGCGCCTTCTCAGCTGGGCCTAGCGCGCTGCCCGGCCTGGCTGCCGTGGGGTGCGCCCCGTCCCCAGTGCCTGCTCACCCAGAAGACGAAATTGAAGACGAAGAGCAGGTATTTGATGCATTTGGTGCAGCCTTCCACCCCCATGGCGGCGCGCGGCCTGCGGAGCTTGGGTTGGTCCTGGAGCGGGCGGTCTAGGGACGCAGTACCGGAGTCCGGGACTGGAAGATAGCCTGGGTCGCTTGAGGGCCGGAGAACTGCGGTGCGGCTGAGACGTAGGGTAGAGAAGGGTTGGAGGCCTAGCCGGAGGCGCGAGAGTCGCTACCGCTTTGAAGCAAGGGCGCGCTCGCTCAGACCGGGCGCGCGCCGAGCACTTCACTCTTTATAGACCGCTAGGTCCGGCCCCTCTGAGGCCCCGCCCCTAGGACGCTCCGCCCCTGGCCCCGCCTCCCGCCTGCGGGGTGCCCGGGCCAGGGGTGCTTGGGTGGGTGCTGCCACCTCAGTCCCAGAGTAAGTGTTCGGGAACTCGGTGCAGCTGGTTCTCGGGGCCTCGGTGCATTGTGCGTGCGCAGGATGAACCTCCAGGTTTCCTGAGGGTTCCCAACCCTCGGGGCAGGTCCCTGGGTCGTGACTGAGAATGGCACCCCCCCACACCCCTCCCCGAAGAAGCCCCACTTACTTCCTCCTGTACTCGCCTTGGTCTTTCCCGGAGGGTTCTCTAGTAGAGGTGTCTCCACAGTAAACGGTCTTAAAAGTTAGCATGTTTTGTTTATATTGATCTCCCAGGCAGCAATTCCGTGGACTTGAAGGTCTAGAATGGAATTCTTTGTAGCCTTGCTAATCCTCTATCTCTGCAGAGTCCCTGGCTGCAGTTCTGGAGACTGCCTTTGGGAAGGTCAATAGTGTACCCAATGTCTCTAGCCAGTCTTGTGTCTGGAGAACCCTCAGGGGCACCTTCAAATACAATATTCATGCCATTCTGGCTGTGCCTTCCAAGAGTCCATCCTCCATCCTCTGGCTGGTTCCCTGAAAGTTGGGATTATAAGGAAGTGAGGAAAGATTCAGAGGGTGGAGGTGCTCCCTTCCCTGGTGAGGAATGGCTGCTGTCACCATAGATGATATTCCTGTGAAATCTTGGCACTCCCTTCCCCAAGCTGGAAGGCAGTGGGGCTTCTTCATCAGCAGGGACTCACTGGGAACCACAGAAAGGCCAGTTCTCAAGACGCAGCCTTTTCCAGTTCACTCCATGTTCTTAAATCTTTGGGCAGTTAAGGACATGTTCCCTATGGGAATCACATCTGGCACCCCTCTGGCTACAGGCACTGGAAATATGTTCAAAAGGAATACATATATATGTAAAAGAATATATGTAAAACAGAGGAATATATTACAAAGGAATGAATATATATACATACATATATATGTATATATATACATATATATATATATAAAGAGAGAGAGAGAGAGAGAGAGAGAGAGAGAGAGAGAGAGAGAAACAGACAGACAGAATATCTCACTATGTAGCCCTGCCTCCTGGAACTCACAGGGCTCTGCCTACCCCTGCTTCCTAAGTGCTGAGACTATAGGTGTTCAGGACACCATGCCCAGTAGTTTAAAGAACGAATTTGGAACTGTGTATAATATACATGTAAACCTGATGATTGGCCAGTAGCTTCCCGGGTAGAGTTACTCTCTCTACTCTGCTTAGGCTAGTAGGTTTTCTTGAGTTAATTTGTACATTTGGCTTCAGGCTGGTATAGCTGCTGGTATAGTAAAGGATTTATGGTTCCTGGAGGCTGACATGGTGTCACAATAACAGTAACTCAAGCCACCAATGCTGGAGTAATATCACAATAAAAGCGATTTGAGTCCCCAGGAGGGAGTCTAATCCCCAGGAGGATTCTTTATTATTCTTTTTATTAAAAGGGGGACAAGAATAATTCTTGCATGTGCAGAGATGGGCACCTATTTTCTCATCAGCTCTCCACTGTCTCTAGTGATGGGGATTCCTCATGCCTAAAGTGGGATTACACATTGAAGGTCATGCAGGGCCAGCTGTTTTGTCTATGTACAGTGTGAAACATCTGGGTTTTAGTGGATGCCATTGTGTTCCCAGAACTGCTCCTAGTGCTATGGACAGCCTAGGAGCCAAGGCTACTACTCTCTTTGAGGCCCTTAGGCTCTGGTCACATACATGCCAAGGAGAGAATTTCCAGGATGTTTGACCAATCATGGTGGGGAATTTTTTGTAAAGCAGTTTTCCTCCAAATTAAAACATTCCTTTCTGGAGGGAAGGTATTAAGACTTAGGAAATGAACAACTAACAAGTTTCAGATGTTCCTGAAACTTACAAGGCCCTTCCTCTCTAAAGATAAATAATTAGGAGGACAGACAATGCTTTGACCTATTCAAGTGCCTTTCTCCAGGGTTCCAGCTTTTGTGAACCATCACCTATGCTGAAGTTTTTGGTGATATAGCTCCCTTTGGGTTGTCTCTGATGCTGTAAGTAACCCCTCGTCCATACTCCTGAATTAGCCCAAATCAACTGATTGGTTTACCAAGTTGGGCTTTGGTAAGATCTTTCTCTGGTCTATTGTCAGTTCCCTATCTGGAGTGAATGGATGTTTATGTTGCATCTTCCCAGGAAATGGGAACACATTTATTAGACCTGCACTATGTGTCTTAGAGGAGCTAAGATGGCTCCAGACTCTCACACCTGAAAAGCCTTGTGAAAAGGGCAAGGTACAAAAAAGGAAGCTCTTGAACCAGGAACAGATATAGGCCGAAGAAGGCCAGGCAGGTCTGAGTTAGGTGGAAGGCAGACTTAGGCTGCATTCTGTTCCGATTGAAGGGGTTGGTGTAGGGAACAATCTCATAGGTTCCAGGAGACTTGCTGAGATGGCTGGTTGGTTGCAAGAGTATGTGGGACTGCCTTTCAGGACCTGCACCTGTGAGTACCACATCTTAAGTGCCTTGCCTAACATCCTGCCAGTCTGGCCTTATGAGGTCATGGGGGGAACCAAGAGGCCCACTTGGTAGGACATGTGTCCTACCCAATGTGCACCCAAAGAGTGCATCAGAAAATGTCCTCTGTGGTTAGCTCGGCCTGAGCTTTCTGGGTTCCAAGAAACCAGTGATGGAGGCAGATGTGCTGTGTTAAGGAACGGGGGAGGAAGCCCAAGCCCAGGATAGGAGGTTTCTTTGCTTTCCCTTGTCCAGCAGGTGTGGGAAAGTGGGAAGAACAGGTCTTCATAGCCAGGGCTTGTCTCAAAATTCTCCTGACTGTATGACTTTGTACTGGCTTCTCAGTGTCCCCAAGTGTGACCGAGTTGCTGCAGAGAGTCTCTAAGTGCATAAGGGCAATGTGTCCTTGTCACTTACAGCAGGGCCTGGTCTGTGGGAAAGTCAAGGTCAAGCCCTTTTTGGCCCAGTCCCAGAGTCCTGTGACTCACTCCACAGAGGAGTCCTGCTGTGTGCATTTGGCAGGAGGTAGGGGAGTTTGTTGCAGAACCACTCTTGTTTCTTAGTTTCCTAAAATTTGTGAAGACTACCCAAACTGGGCTATTTATGTAGGGCTTGCTCAAGCAAAGAGGTTGGCTGCTGCCATTACTTCTGCTTGCTAGAAATTCATATGCAGGTCAGGGAGCAAGACAGCTGTGTACTGAAAGAGCTCAGCATCCAAAAACAGCCGAGCAGTGCCAGATAAAACTCTTGTGAGCATCTCCACAGTCATAGGAAATGCAGTTCTCTACTTTCCAAGCGCCACAACTCTCCTGATAAAATACTTCATTCAACAGCAATAGAAGGGGATCTGTCCTCCAGACCTGAGGAAGGACTGAAGATTCATACAACTTCTGTAGCCTATGTCTTCTCGAGGAAGACTGAAGGCTCCTCACCCACAAAATCCAGGCAAAACAAGATGAAGTGAACAAGACAGTCTTGGCATTTCTCCCCAGGGTTCTGGGAAGGATGATCCGGCAAGAAGGAAAAATGCCATTCGGGACTGGATGCTGGTAAATGTTTAAAATCTCCTGTGAGACAGGCATGTTGTGAGGGAGTTTCTAGTCTGGGTTGACTGAAGAGGGAAAGCCCACCCTAAGTGTGAGCGGCACCATCCCATAGACTTGGGATCTATACTGAATAAAAATCAGAAAAGTGAGCAGAAGGCCAGTAGTTTATCTCTGCTTCCTGATCCTGGGTGTTATGTAACAAGCTGCCTTCCTTGTTGTTATGAACTATACCCTTGAACTGGGAGCCTAAATAAATCTTTTCTTCTTTACGTCACCTTGTCAGGTATTTTCAGCACAGGAATGAGACAAGACAATGAACAGTTGTATGAGTAAACGTGTTTAACAATGTGGCAGATAAAAAAATCAGTATGCAAAAGACAAACACATTTCTATAGACCAGTAGTAAATAATCCAAAGTGGAGTCTAAATGATGATCTCATTTAGAAAAGCAGCAGAAAGAACAAAACATCAAGGGATAAAGTCTTGATGTGTGAGACTTGCAGACTTGGAAGAAACCAAGTATCTAACCATATTTGAGAGGATCTGACCTTCACAAGCCAAAGACAAAATTATCATTCAGGTCCTAACACTTCAGAAGTTGTCTGGCTGTTTATGCTAATTCTAAATTCAATTCAATTAAAAATACATTTTATTTATTTATTCTCTCTCTCTCTCTTTGTGTGTGTGTGTGTGTGTGTGTGTGTGTGTGTGTGTGTGTGTGTATGCACATGTGCATGCTATAGCATGTGTGTGTAAGTCAGAGTACAATTCTCTGCTTCCACCATGTGGGTCCTAGGGATTGAATTGAAGTCACCAAGAAGCTTGGCCACAAGCTCCTTTAGCCACTGAACCATCTTGCAAGACTTGATCCTAAATTCACAGAGAAGGGCAAAGGACTAAGGATAGCCAAAATGATTTTGAAAAAGATTGAAAGATGGAGGGTTTATACTTCTTGATTCACACTACAGAGCAAGAGTAGTCAGGAGAGTATAGTTCTAAAGTCAGGGATGGTAGAACATGGCTGTACTTCTAGCATTTAAAGGGTGAGGGCAGGAGAGTCGGGAGTTCAAAGCCAGTCTCGCCTATATGGGACCTTGTCTCCAAAGAGGGAGGTAGGAGAGACAGAGGAGCAGCATAAGAATAGCTATTTTAGTCTGCTTTCTCCTGCTGTGATAAATACCAGGACCGAAAGTAATTGGGGGAGTGTTTTAATTAGGGTTGCTATTGCTGTGATGAAATCCCATGACCAAAGCAACTTAGGGAGGAAGGTGTTTATTTGGCTTACACTTCCATATAATTGTTAATCACCGAATGCAGTTAGAACAGGAATCAAAACAGGGCAGGAGCCCGGAGGCCGGAGCTGATGCAGAGGCCATGGAGGGGTGCTGTTTACTGCCTTGCTCATCACAGCTTGCTCAGCCTGCTTTTTTATAGAACCCTAGGGCTAGCATCACCCACAATGGGCTGGCCCCTCCCTCACCAATCACTAATTAAGACAATGCCTCATGGGCTTACCTATCTTATGGAAACCTAATCTTATCTCCTTTTTTCTGTTTCATTTTTGGAGGCATTTTTAAAATCGAGGTTCCCCTCTCTCAGCTGACTTTAGTCAGTTGACATAGAACTCTCCAGCACCAGGAGGAAATAATTTATTTGGCTTATGCATGCCAGTCACAGTTCATCATTGTGGAAAACCAAGACAGGGACCGAAGCAGAGGCCATGGAGGGATGCTGCTTATTGACTTGCTCTTCCTCGCTTCCCTCATTTGCTATTTCAGACAATCCAGGACAGCTCGCTCAGGGGTGACACCATCCACTACCTGAACCCTCCCAAGACTTGTCTACAGGCCAACTCGATGGAGGCCCTTTCTCAGTTGAGGCTCCCTCTTCCCAGGTGATACTAGCTTGTGCCAGGTTGACAAAAACAGAAACAACAACAACAACAAACAAAGCAAAAAACTAACCAGCACAATAGCAATGGGGATCAATGGAATAAATGGAATTGAAATTCTCGAAACAGACCTTTGGTTTTAAATGAGAGGACAAGACAGTTCAGTGGGGGAAGGAGTGGTCTTCTTTTTAACACAGCTCTGGTATAGCTATCTTTACCCAGAAAAGCAAAGACCAATTTATCCAGTGTCATACCTGCCAACATTATGATCAAAATGAGACCTGGGGCTAGAGCCATGACTCAAGCACTGGCTGCTCTTCAAGGGAACCTGTATTCAGTTTCCAGTGGTCACCCAGCAGCCCACAACCACATGCAACTCCAGTTCCAGGGGATCTGAAGCCCTCAGCTGGCTCCCATTGGCACTGGGCACACATGAGGCATGCAGACTAAACATCTATACATGTAAACCAGTTAAAAATTAATTAGATAAAAGAAAATCTTAAAGAATGAGTCCTAAATCCGAAGGTAAGAGCTAAACCCTTAGCTGGGCATGGTGGTGTATGCCTTCTTGGGAGGCAGAGGCAGGCACAACTCTGAGTTCAAGGCCAGCCTCATCTATGGAGCAAGTTTCAGGACAGCCAAGATGAAATTCTTAAGGAAGAAAGAAGCAAAGAAGGAAAGAAAGGAAATAGGCACTAGTGACCTTGTGTTAAATAGTAATTTCTTATCTATGACACCAGGCACACAAGCAGCAAAAGACAAAAGCAAGGTTCCATTCCACGGGCTTGACCCAGGCTGCATGAAAGAAGAAAGAGAAATCACTGAGCGCCAGCATCCCTCTGTGCTGACTGTGAAGTGACCGCTGCCTCACCTCCCTGCTGCCTCACCTCCCTGCTGCCTCACCTCCCTGCTGCCTCACCTCCCTGCTGCCTCGCCTTCTCAGCAGGAGCCTTAACAGGAGCCAAAACAATCTCTTCCTGACGTTAGCTTTGACAACTATTTTGTCACAACTCAATATTTGTACTAAGACAGGAAGTTCCAAACTTTGTATTGGCAAGAGATTGGTTCTGATTTGTTGAGAAAAAGGGGAATTGAAAGCCGTATTTGTAAATATGTCACACTGTCAGAACGCAGTCGAGCACCAGCCCAAAGGATGCCTCTTAGTGGGCTGCCTGGGAGGAACCAACCTCCCTGCCCCTCTCTTTGGCTATCAGACTGTTAAGACAATGGACCCCAAGAAATTAGGATTTCCCCAGAAATATGCTGGGAGAAGAAAAGGTGGGCATGCCGAAACAATTGGGAGAGGGCTCTGTCACCCGAAGAAAGATTTACAGCTTGTCAAAGGACATAGTAGGAAAGATTTTGGGGACTGAAATGACGGTGGACCAAGGATCCATACCTCGATCAGGGCTGCTCAGTTATGCACATCTGAGCTCTCTAACCTTAACCTCATGCTAGTGCTCAGAAGAGGAACTTGGGACAGAGGATTGCTGGATCCCACTATCTCTCTTCCCAGTGTAGCCATGGTGGAGAAATTGCTCCCTTTCTGTTTATTAATTTGTGTCTTTTTGAAAAAAAGTTTGTTTCCATTTCATTTATGTTTAAATGTGTCTGTGTGAGTGTATGCTCTCTGCCTGTCTCTGTCTCTCTGTCTCTCTGTCTCTCTGTCTCTCTGTCTCTCTGTCTCTGTCTCTCTCTCTCTCTCTCTCTCTCTCTCTCTCTCTCTCTGCGGTGGGGGAGGGGAAGGTGCCTGTAGAGACCCATGAGGGATGTAGGAGCCTCTGGAGCTGGAGTTACAAGTTGTTGTGATCTGTCTGACATGGGTCCTCTGCAAGAGCAGCAGTTCTCTTAACCACTGAGCCATATCTCTGGCCCCTTAACTCAGCACTTTTAAGGGGTTTATGAAGGATGAGCAGCGAAATCTGGCTTGTTGGGACTCAGGCAGTGACTCTAAATCCAGTAATAATCTCTAGGCATGCAAGCGCCCAGTCGCCTGAAGCGTTTCACCTTTCCACTTGAACAGTAAATAGAGACCAATACATGAGCTGAACTTCCGGTAACCATGGTTCCCACGCTCTCTGTAATTCTGTATGCGACAGTTGTGAAAGAGGATGGTATACTTTCAGGAAAACACTCATTTCTAAACAGCACCCGTGACAACAAATAACCGTCTTCGTACTGTCACCAGAGGAAAGTTTTTGTTGTCATAAAACTTCTAAATTCCCTCAAAGGAAACATGAATTTGTCTGGAGGGGGGTTGATAATCAAGACGTTTGGTCCATGGATTTACCCATGCGTAAACGTGTATATGTACAACCAAGAGCCATGAAAACACATCCATTCAAAATCGGATCCACAAACTTTTTGTATATGCATTTGTTATTGTGGCCAAAAAGTAGAACCAGAGCTGGTGAGGTGGCCCAGCAGTTAAGAGGACTTGCTGCTAAATCACAGGGATGGGAGTGTGGATCCTTACAATAGCCTGAAGTTCCAATTCAACGGGATCTAATGCCCTCTTCTGGCCTTGACAGGTACTACATGCACATGATGCACATACACGCAGGCAAAGCACCCATACACCTTAAAAAGACCAACTTTGGCTATTAACTTGACTATATCTGGAATCAACTAAAGCTCGAGCAGCGAAGCATCCCTTTGAGGGATTTACTGGATTGCTTCGTTTAGGAGGGGAGACCTAACTCTGGGAGACCCCTGGTGTCAGCCCATGTAAAAAGATGTGGAAGAAGGAAACTTGCTTTTTCTTCCCGGTTTTCCCTTACTCTCCCTGGGATGTTCATGTGTTTTGCTGGTGAGTCATTCCTTTGCTGGTGTTAGAATTTACTTTCGTCAGGACTCTAACATAGACCAAAGATCAGCATGTCCTCAGGAATCCCCCAGGACTCCAGCACTAGGGACACCCAGTCTCTCGGACTGAACATCAGATTCTTGTCCTTTCGGGGAGACTGCTATTGTTGGAATGCCAAACCACAGCCTGTAAGTCATTCTAATACTCTTTTAATATGTATTTATTAATATGTATTCATTCATAACAGTTTTGTTCTTTTAGAACCCAAGGTACACATAAAAGTAAAATAATGTTTTTTAAGTATAAAAACCGAAAATGCCCATTAAGTGACAAGTGAGTCCACATGACATTGTCCAGACCACAAAGTATAATACAGCCGTTAAAATGAAGGAAGCCATGATACATGCTATAACTCAGATGGGCCTTGAAAAATGCTGAATCAGGAATTGTGACATATGCCTGTAATCTGGAAGGCAGAGACAGGAGGATTTCCACAGGTTCCAGGCCAACCAGACTTATAAAGTCAGACCCTGTCTCAAGACAAAGACAAACAAAACCTTTAAATGTTTTCTTGATGAAAGAGGCCAGGTGTAAAAGACTTTGTATTCAATGCTTCATTTTAAAATACTGAGAAAAGTCAGGTAGGTGTATGCATTCCTTTGATTCTACCACTCAGGAGGCAGAGGCAGACAGGTTTCCGTGAGTTCAAGGCCAGCCAGCATTGTCTTCACAGAGAGATTCAGAATAGCGAGACTTCATAGAGAGACCCTATCTCAAAAGAAGGGGTTGAGAGTATGCAAACTAACAGTGGTGGAATAATAGAGGTAGAAGGGAGGCTTGCCCTTACCTGGAGCTGGGAAGGTGGTGCTAATGGTACCTGAGAGTTCTTATCATATCTTTAGAGTTTTGGTTGCATATATCTGATTACAGAGAACATGGACCACAATCTGTCCATTGGGATGCTTTTATGGTAGATGAATTGTGGCTGCATAAAATATATATGTGTATATGTATATGATGTATATGTATATGTATATGTATATGTGTATATGTATATAAACACAGCTCAGGTGGGTCTCCACAGCAGGGGGATGGTCTGGGAAAAGAGGAGTAGAAATAGGCGTGTGCCTTGGAGTTGATAGACAAGCATACTTGAGTTCTTTAATTGGTTCTGCCACCGGGACCCAGGAATTCTGTACCATGCCTGATGCTTGGGGCTGATTGCCCCTACATTTACCATTAGGCTTGTCCTTCCTGAGGGGTCTGAATCCCAGTGTCCTGAATGGATATTGTCTGTTTAGGGGAGTGTTCTAGTTAGCTTTAACTGTATTAAGAAGAGGGAAGCCTAGAGTCTCCTGAGAAAGATGTCTCAAGGGATTTTCTAGGTCAGATTGGTCTGTTGGCATGTACATGAGGGTTCTCTTGATTGTTAATTGATGTAGGAGGGACCATCCCACCGTGGGCAACACCATTCCCTAGGCAGTTCATCCTGGGACATGTAAGAAAGCTAGCTAAACACGAGTCTGCAAACAAACCAAGAAGCAACATTACTCATAGTTTCTGCTTCAATGATAGACAGTGACCTGAAAGTATAAGCCAAGTAGATCATTTCTGCCCTAAGTTGACCTGTTGATCATGGTGTTTTTATCACAGCAACAGAAAACAAACTAGAACAGGGAGTCTAGTCATTTCTGGTCACCACACTCAGCTAACCAGGAGAGCTCTGGGGGAGAGGGAGTGGGCAGGAAATAAGAAGACCTGTCAGCAAGTTAGGGAATTTGGGAGGAGCCAGAGGGGATCACTACCCATCAGTGGTTAACTGAATGGCTAAGCAGAGACATAACTGAGGTGAAGCCTATGGCTGACGCTTGGTGAGCTTGTGGACGAAAACCTCAGACCAGACAGCATAGGAAGTGAGAGAGTAAAGGCTAGAGTTTGAGCCTGCCCCTGGGGACCTGGAGGGTCAGGCTCTGGCCTGTACTCGCAAGTGTTCTTTTTGGTAAAAGGGGAACCAGCGGGGAGCTGGGGGAAACTCACAAGGGCAGTAATACATGTCCAGGAAGAGCCACCGCCAGTGACTAGCATATGGACGGAGATAGTCAAAAGGTCACCAGGAAGGGAGACCTTTCTGCTTTAGGGACAATAAAGAGCTCTAACTTGTGAGGTTTTCAAAAGACTCAAGTCTTCAGAGTCAAGGAAGAAAAGGGAGCTCAAAGCAGGTCTGTGTATGACAGGCTATATGTACCAAGGGCTTGAGAGCTTGTCTGTGGCCTGCAGTTGTCTATGGAATGGTTTGCAATGAGGTGATGGCCTGGTACTGGGAGGCCTAGACTTGCTGTGCCCAGGAGAGCACCTTGGCATCTTCTGGAATCCTTGAGATGTCAGATCTGTTCAACTCTCAGGGAGCTTGTGGAGGTCACCTCTGGGCCAGGATGAGTCTCTTCAGGATCTGCGGGACTCGACTCCTCCCCTCCAGTCCAGCTGTTGGAGGAAGAGGGAAGCAACAGTTGTGGATTCCTTGGGGGTGGGGTGGATACTGCAGCTGTTGGGGGTTGGGGGGGAGACCTGGCTGGCCTCTGGAGAACTGTCACCCTGATGGTAACTGGCAGGACATTGCAGCTGCCCTTACTGTGGGACCCTGGCCCTTTGGATGGTGCAGTTCCAAGGTTGGCACACAGTTCTCTGGGTCAGAGAGGGCTGGCTAGAACTTTTTTATTATTTCCACCTCAGGACTCCTAGCAGGCAACGGAATCCGGAAATCTGGGCTGAGCCAGAAAAAGGAGGCCCTGTCCCTGAGGAGAGGGTCAGATGGTCTCTGTCTGGGCTGGGGGGTGGAGCTTCAGCCCACAGGGCCTGTGTTCATGGTCTCTGTGTCACTCTGTGCAAAGACCCCAGCAGTGCTGCTAGCTAATGTGAGGCCAGGGTCACCTTCACCATCTACCCAGGAGTGCTTGCTCGGCCCTGAGAGTAGCCTTTAAGAGCCATCCTCTGAGGGGAGAGGGGTTCTGAGGAGTGGCCGGGGCTGGCTGTGATGTTCTTGGTGCCTTCGTCCCTGTGGAATATAAACCTAGGGAGGCCCGGCACCTTCTGTCTGATTCCCACCTCTGTCCCATCCCCATGGATTAGAGGGGCTAGAGGGGCTGGAGGGAACAGTCTGGAGAAATCATCTCTGACCTCTGCAGTGATCAGGCTCACACGGGGCTGATGCCCACTGAGCCCAGCACCTTCTGGTCAGAGCCAGGCTACCCCAAACACAGCCTTAGTTCCTCTTTCCCTAGACTGTATTTTTGAGAGCATAAAGGGCACCTTGAGATTTCGGGCCCTTCGCTTTGTCACAGGGACTCTTCCTCTTCTATTTCTCTCACTGTTTGGACTCTACCGGGGGCTGCCTGCTGTTGACAGCATTGCCTGCCAACGTCCATGTGACTAGGTCACACAGGGGAGGCCGACTTCTCTGGAGGGGACTCTGAAGTTCCCACAGAGAGGCTGTTAGGTGAGACCAGAAGTGGGCAGTGCTTAGCAAAAGGTGTGGGTGGTCAAGTATATCCGCCTACTCACCTCCAGTCAGGACCCTCATAGGTCAAGGGGGTTACTGGGCCTGGATGGGGAGACCACTCCAGGATAGAGTAATTGTAGAGGGAAGGAGGACGGATCTTCTCAATAGAGAACCTAAATTTTGGATTGGACGCAAGTCTTTCAAAGCAAGGAAATAGCTGGGAATACTCAGGGGAAAGCCAGGAAGGGTGGATGTGGTGGGAGAAAGTTCTGGAATCTTTAACTATCTCTGCTTCCTATTTCTTCAAGCATGAGTGAATGACCAAGCCAGCTTGGGTAAGGCTGTGGGAGAAGGAAGTGGGAAGGTGCTTAGGAGCAAGTGAGTGGCTGGGGGGATGGGGCTAGGCCTGAGGACTAATGGGTGAGTGGGTGGGGTACGGCTGGGTTCAGGATGTAACATTATGGAAAGCAAATGGTCATAAGCACTGCCTGCTATTAATCCTTTGCAGCAGAGCTGGGCTCTGGGCTCCAGATCAATACTAGGTAATTAAGAGAGAAAAATTATTAAATAAGACTCAGAGGTCCAAAATTTTTGGCAGATAAGAGAGTCAGAAGAGTCCACAAAGGACATTGCCCCACAGGACCGGGATGGGAAGCTGTGATGAGCATGGGTCTGAGTGAAGCTGTTTGGAGTCCAGGCAAAGAGGAGGCTGAATGGGTTGAAGGCCTCTCGACAGGGCACTCCTCAGAGAGGGGAAGAGGGAGAAGGAAGGATGCACAGGCTCAGAGGCCACTAGAGAGAGTCCGGAAGCAGGGAATGAGCTCCAGGTAAGGATAGGATAGGGCTCCAGCAAGGAGTCCACCTCTGACTTACCCACCTTCTCTAGCCTGCCAGGGGTCTGGGAATGCTTCCTGTCCCAAGTTAAAGCCAAGACCCATTGTGCACTAGGCTGATCATAGTAAGGCCAGCCAGTGCTGGGGATCAGTGTCTGCAGGATACATGCACTTCTGAGTCCTGGTGTCACTGTCAAGTTGAGGTGCAGGGTGCAGACACACCACCTGGTGGAGGAGACTATTACTCTCTCTGTCTGTCTCTGACTGGGATTGCGTATTGACATAGGAAGAGCCCGCTGTGTGGACGGAGATACAGACCCGCAAGTCTCCGTGGGCAACTGTCTTTCTAGCCAGATCAGAGGTCTCTGGCTCCTCTTGCTCTATTTAGGAAATCCAGGATTTATGTTTTCCTGGCCTACAAGGCAGCTTCTACCCATAATAACAGCCAGGTTTTGGCCCCAGGCTTTGGATCTCTAGTCTGGCAGGCCCACAGCATCTGCCTAAGGCAGGCTCCTTGTAAACCATAAATGCCCAAGGGCCAAGAATAGCTCTCTGTCCCACTCCACTGTTGGGAGAAGGAGTGGATCTGCCTTTCAAGATAGCTTCAATATCCTGAGGCCATCTTGGAGCTGATTCATGCCTTTGGAGACACTGGGAACTGAGATGAAGGTGGTGTCCTTTTGTCCATTCATCAGTCGCTGCTAAGACGCACACGGGTGGCCTTAGAAGGAACAAGAACTCGAGTGAGACAACGCCTATGAGCAGGAGCATCTCTAGTGAGGAGGGTCCAGAGAGCATAGCAGCCGTCTCCATTTGACTACATCTCTACCCCAAGACACAGAGACAGATGAGAGGGACTTATTAGGGAGATTGGCATATATGGCTGTGGAAACAGAGAAGTCCCACTGAGTCCCATGTGTGGTCTGAAGACCTGGGGAACAGCTAGTGAGGTTCAATTCACTTAGAGCCAGGGGAGCCAATGAACTAATACACGACCCAAGGCTGACGGCCTACAGCCAGGGGTCAGGGCTGCCAGTGAAGGTCCTGGATCTAAAGGCTCTCCCAGAGAGCCTGATGCCATCATAGAAGTCTGATGTCCATGGGCAAAAGAAATATGCCTGGAGGAGGGGACTAGGGGAGGGGAGAAGTTTTCAATCAGGACCCTCAGCTCAGTTCAGATGCTGCTGCCCACATTGGGCGAGGTGAGTCTTCCCCACAACTACTGATTCAAGTGTCAGTGTCTTCCAGAAAATCCTCCAGAACCCTATCTCAGCTATGTGGAAAGCCCACAACTGGAGTCAGGCTGCCACCCTAAGCTTCCAAGTCCACCCATGTCAACATGATGGCAAGTCAACGTGACTAGCAACATCTCCCTAAGTCTCCCTTTACCTCCCAGTAATGACTACAAGGCCATGGTTCCACACAACACGAGCTAACTGTGTGGTGCATTCCAAGTATCCCGTGAACCTTCCTCCGAAGGAGACTGTGCAGCTCTGGGTTATACTGTTGTCTCCCTGACATCCATTACTCAAAGACTATGGGTCACGTGATTGAGGAATAAGCTAGGGGAAAAACATGAAGGAAACAGGTGCTGTGTCCTCATATGTGACTATATGCCCACAGATACACTTTTTTTTTTAAAAAAACAAAAAGATTAATTTGCTGTGTGTGAGGTATACAGTTTTAATCCCAGAACTCAGGAGGCAGAAGCAGGTGGATCTTTATGAATTCAAGGCCAGCTGGGTCTACATAGAAAGTTCTGGGCCAGCCAGAGCTATACGGTGAAAAACTGTCTGAGATATTTTTAAACTTTTCATTTTTTGTGTATGGGTGTTTTGCCTGCTTGTATGTATGTATGTATGTATGTGTGTGTGTGTGTGTGTGTGTGTGTGTGTGTATGTGTGTGTATGTATGTATGTATGCATGCATGTATATACACTACATGTGTATAATGCCCATGGAGGCCAGAAGGAGGTGTTGGATCCTCTAGAACTGGAGTGACAGGCAATGGTGAGCCGCCATGCAGGTACTGTGAACCAAACCCAGGACCTCTGCAAGAGCAGCCAGTGCTTTTAACTGCTGAGTCATGGCTCCAGACACATTCTTAGAAGAGGAAGTGCTGTGGCCACCGAAATCTTTCTGTGGTCACATGGTCTTAGCTAGCAGTCAGAAATGCCTTCTTCCACCCCCTACCCCATTCTGCAGCCCATTTGCCCTCAGCACCTTAGCTAGTCTTGGTTCTTACCCGACAGGTAACCCACACCTTTCCCTGGCCTGAGAGTCCTTATGGTCCCATTGACTTTAATCCCAGGGCCTGATGACACCTTGGATACCCCAAGCGAGCCATGAACTGCAGATCTCTCCTGGTAGTCACAGTCAGGCATTCAACCAACCCCTAACTCCTCCTCGGCCTGAGAAGCTCAGATTGGCTGGGAGTAGAGTAGGGGTGCAGATTTCTGCACATCCAGTCCACTGTAATGTTTGTTGTATCTCCTTGTAGGAGTGCTCCTCATTCTGGAAGCACTCCTAGATTTCTAGGCCAGGAGAGCATAAAATTGTGCAAAAAGGAAGCAGACATTTGCTAGTGGGTCTCTAAGGGTTGTGAGTAGTAGCTCTGTTCCTATCCTCACCCCTTGATTCATGGACCCATGACTCATGACTACAGGAGAAATTGCTGGACAGTGAACACTGAACAATCAGCCTTCTGGAGAATTCTGCCTCAGCTGTATTAGCCACCCAGTTGGTGCTGTACCTTATTTTCAGGCCAGCTGCTTTAGAGTGGTAGAGACGCAGGTTTGTGAGTCCCATGGATGAGGCCTTCTGCCATGCTTTATTTGTTGGCAAGTGTCTTCCTTCTCAGAGACAATGCAGTATCACTGAGGTTGAAATGTTTGACCACAAAGACAACGATATAAAGATGGGCTTCGGGGAGGTGACTCATTTAGGAGGGCAGAGTCCTAACAAATGGGATCCATGTTCTTATAGAAGGAGTGAGGGATGCACCCCACACCTCGAGGCAGGAACTGAAGCAGAAGCCATGGAGGAGTGCTGCTCACTGACTTGCTCAGCCTTCTTTCCTATACCCTCCAGGACCATGCACCCAAGGCACTGCCACCTGTGGGAGGGATCCACTTACATCAATCATCAGTCAAGAGAATGTACCACAGGCTTTCTCATGGGCCAGTCTGTTGGGGGTATTTTCTTGATTCATGTTCCTTCCTCTAAAATGATCTAGCCTGTGTCAAGTTGACACAAAACTGGTTATGACGTACAACTCAGGATGCATGGTAACATGTGAGACATTTTCCTATGAATACCCAGTAGCAGTCAAGATCAGACTCATTAGGGAAGCAGTGTCTGCCAGTAAGGGCAGGGCTGCACTTCACAATCTGGCAGGGCGGTCTGTGGGTATTTATTTGTGGGGTTAAGCCAAAGCCTCTGTCACTGCAAACCCAGCATTGAACCCTCATAGGAGAACATTTAGACCTTTTGGGGAGCCTCCTCTTTTCTGTGCCCCACACAAATCTAAGGGCCGTTTACATAGCTTAGTAAATACTCAAGCAGGTATTTACACCCAAGTAAGGAAAATGAATAGACTCATGAGAGGCTGTGCTTGAGGAGCATGGGTCATGTGCAATGACTTATTTTTTCCCTGGAAGAGCTGTTTTGACATGCCTAGATATCTTATGTTGAAATTTGTTTGCATTGACTTCCCATCCTGACACACCAGTCTCTTACCAAGAAGTCAGTAGTTGCTACTTTTTTTTTAAAAAAACTATTTATTGATTCTTTGTGAATTTCACAACGAGTATCCCAGTCCCACCCATTTCCCTGTTCCTTCATATCCACCCTCTGCCCTTGCAACCTTCCTGCAGAAAGAAAAGAAAAAAAAATCTTGTTGTGGAAGCTGTAGTATGTCACAGTGTGTCCCACAGTATACCCCTTTGTCTACGCATCTTTACTTCCAAATATTCACTGCAATGAGTCTAGTTCAAGGCTTCTGGCTTCTGCTATACTAACCAATACTGGGTCCTCATGGGAACTCCTCTTGGCTATCCTGTTGTTGCCCTGTGTCATGGAGATGGTGCATCTTAAGGATCTGCAGGACCAGCCCTTTCACATACTCTAGCAGATCAAAACCTTCCATGGGCTCATTCTGTGTTTTACATCCTGTTTATTGTAATGCTTATCAGATGAAACATCTTGCAGGGAAACTTGGTGGTTAGCAGTTGTCTACTCTAAATTCTAGATTGTGTGTATGGGTTAGCTTAGGAGAGTTTGGGTATATTGGGTCCTGAGGAGAGACTAGCTAGGTGAGCAAGTGTTAGCAAGGGTCTAGTGTTTTCTGTTCATTGGTAACTTGACTTAAGCTTGCTCAGGGCTCATTTGGGAATGAACTACCAGGTTTTGTTTCTAACAGGTGTTTCCAGAGCGGTCTAACCTGGGCAGGAGTGAGCACCTTCCACAGGTGACCAAGTATTAAAATGTGGCCCAGTTTAAAGAAAAAGCAGTGCTGGCTGCCTGCCTTCCCTAGGTCTGGAGCCAGTGTGTCTGTCTGCTGCCACTGTCCTCTGCTGACTTCAGACTGAAGTTTCTTCAGCCTTCTCTAACGCGAACGGAACACCAGTGACTCTTCAGGAATTTTCCAGGCCTTCAGCACCAGATTGAGACTGCAGAATCAATCAACTTTTGGAACCAAACAGCCTCTCTAGTGTTGTGTAAGTCAATCTAATAAACCCTCCTTTATAACACACATTTCTTCTATTAGTTCTATCTCAAAGAACCCTATTTCATCCAGATTGAGGCACCAGTAGTAGGTTCTAGAAAGACAGAACTCTAAGGAGGAATTTCTCTAGTGGGCTTGATGGTGTCTGATCCGGCTCTCCAAGTCATCTAAACCTGAAATCATTAAAGACTCGACACTACACTGGTCGTGTAGAGAGAGTAGTACCAAGCCATCTTATGAGTCCAAGAACTGTACAGTGAGTTTGCACACACACACATACGTACTCGCACATGCATAAATAAACAAATAAATGTAACTTAAAATTAAAATAAAAGGAAAGAGAATGGCTTTTTCCTCTCAAGAATGAATGTGTGCTGAGAGCTGGGAAAGACTAGAAGCTCTGATGGTACTGAGTCAGAACAGTCATGCGCCTCTGTGTGCCATTTATATTCCCACATGCATACCCAGTTGTTCCACATTTGGAGAATAAAGGTCAGGGGCTTTACTCAGGTGTGCTCTGTCCCTGGTTATGTGTTTCCAGTCTTCTGTTAGCGTTGGTCTCTTCTACATGTTAACCTTCACCTTCTTCTCCCCCAACATGCTATGTTAATAGACAGCAGAGACCAAACAGTGTCCATAAATGGTCCAACTTGGGTAGCTCAGTGGCGTGTGTCCCCAAAAGTGCAATAGATGGTGAGAGGGGCTTACTGAGCACTACTCCATCTGTGTAAACAAATTCTAGAGCAAATAAAACATTTACCTTGAGAGACTGGAGAGCCAGCTCAGTGTTTAAGAGCACTGGCTGCTCTTCCAGAGGGCCTGGGGTTCAATCTCCCCCACCCACATGGCAGTTGACAACAGTCTGTGATAGTTGTAGTCCTATGGGCTCCAATGTCCTCTTTTGACTTCTGCAGGCACCAGGCATGCACGTGGTGCACAGACATGCATGCAGGTATAACACCCATACACATAAAATGAATAAAAAGATTTAAAACCTTTACTTTGAATTGTAGCAACAGAGAATCTCAGTTCCTCAACCAATTCCCACACAAGTCAGCTTATAGACACAGACCCCCCTGACAACTGTGTCACACTTCCAAAAAGTTTTATGCCAGGTGGTGGTGGTGGTGCATACCTTTAATCCTAGCACTCAGAAGCAGAGGCAGGTGGATCTCTGAGTTCTAAGCCAGCCTGGTCTACAGAGTGAGTTTCAGGATAGTCAGGGCTACACAAGGAAACCTTTTCTCAAAAACCAAACAAACAAACAAAAGTTTTACAGTCAACAAAGCCAGTCAATCTTTTTATAAAAAAAAAAAACTCAATGAGGTTTGATTAGGGTAACTATATATCCAGGAAAAGCAAAAGCAAAAGCAAAAGCAAAAGCAAAACAAAACAAAACAAAACAAAACAAAAAACAAAACAAAAAACAAAACAAAACAAAACAAAACAAAAAACCCAGAATGCTTATGGTCTACTTGACCCTGGCTCTAAATTGACACTGATTTTGGGAGATCCCCTCCAGAGCATTTTGGCCCTCCAGTTATGTAGAGGCTTAGAGAGGTCGGGTGATTAATGGCGTTTCAGCCGATGTCTGACTCGTGAGTTCACTGGGCCCAGGAACTCACCCAGGTCCCAGAGAGTATCATTGGGACAGACATACTTAGAGGTTGGCAGAATCCCAACAGCAGTTGTCAGTTGTGTGGAATGAGAGCTATTATGGTCTGAAAGGTCAAGTGGAAGCCATTAGTTTTCTCAACCAGGGAAAGTAGTGAACCCAAAAAGAAAATCCCCTGGAGGATTATTGAAATCAGTGCTACCACTAAGGGCCTGCAGGATGCTGGGGCTGGAGTGGGGGTGGAAGTGGCCCAGGGGTTAACTGCACTTAGTTGCTGTGACACAGCACCCACTTGGTGGCTCACAGGTATATGTAATTCCAGTTCCAGGAGACGTCATGCCTCCTTCTGGACATATGTGGTTCATAGACATACTTGTAGGCAAAACACCATACACATTTTTTTCTTTCTTAAATGAGAGGTTCTAGAGAGATGACTTGGAGGTTAAGAGCACTGGCTGCTCTTCCAGAGGACTCCAGTTCAATTCCCAGCAGCCATAGGGCAGCGCACAACTGTCTGTAGCTCCAGTTCCAGGAGATCTAATGCTCCCTTCACATGGGTACCCGGCACACATGTGGTGCACAGACATACATGCAGGCAAAACACTTATAAACAAAGTGATACAATACATCAATAAAACTGAAAAAAATAGAAAGATGCAGGGGTGGTGGTTACACCCACATGTCCCTTTCAGGCTGTGCAGAAGACAGATGGATCATGGAGAATGACAGTTGACTATGGCAAACTCCAATCACAAATGCAGCTTCCTCATTTGAGCAGATTGACATATCTCTTGGCACCTGGTATACAGCTTTTGGTCTGGCAAGTTCCTTTTTCTTGAAACCTGTCCTAAGGGCAGCCAGAAACCATTTGCTATCAGCTGGCAAGGCCAGCAGTATACCTTTACCTCAAGGGTATATTAACTCCACAGCCCTGTGGCATAGCTTAGTTTGCAGGGAACCTGGTATACAAGGTATCCCATTGGCCCACACATCAATGACGTTATATTGATAGGACTAAGTGACAAGGGAATGACAGGCACTCTGGACTTGTCAGTAAAGCATTTTGGATTTAGGTGGGGGGAAACTCCATACTTGGGTGTGTTACTCCAGCCCATACATCAATAAACTCAGAGAGCTGCAAGTTTCGAGTGGGACCAAGCTGGTTGCTCTGCCACTTGGATCATACGGTGCAGCCCACTTGATGGTTACTTAAGGTGGCAATAGCAGATAGAGATGCTGTTTGAAGTCTTTGGCAGGTCCATATAGGTGAGTCACATCTATGTTTTTATTTAAAAGTTTTGGACGATGCCATACATGGCTACTGTACCTACATCAGTTTTACTTCTCCAGCTCCAGTTCCTCCCATACCCTATCCCACTCCCTCTCAAATTCATGACCTCTTCTTTAACGATTATTGTTTTATATGTATGTGCATAAGCATACATGTATTTTCAAGTAAACAAAATGTTTCTCTATTACCTTTAAAAACATTCTCTTTTTTTCATAGTAACCCCATGTGTAATAGATGAAAATGTGCCTTAAAAGATTAATGGTTGGTTAGGTATATTGGGCACGCCTACTAACCCAGAACTTTGTGGGTAGATGCAGGAGGATCAGTTCAAAGTCATCCTCAGCTACAGAGGGAGTTCAAGGTCAGCTTGGGCTAGAGGAGACCCTGTTTTAGTCCTTCCCAGAAGAAGATGAAGAATGTAGAGATGAGGAACAGATCAGTGGTTGTGTGTGGGAAGTGGGGACTATGGCTTTATTCAGGAAGCATCAGGGACAAACACACATGCATGCGCACACACATACATGCACACACATACATGCACACACATATACATATACATACATGCACACACATAGCACACACACATACACATACATGCACACACATAGCACACACATATACAAACATACATGCATACATAGCACACACACATACATACATACATACATGCACACACACATACACATACATATATTCATGTACACACAGCACACACATACACACATACATGCATGTACATATACACATTCATGTACACACAGCACACACATACACACATACATGCACACACACACACATATGCACACCGTGAGTGCAGCTGGATCTGCTGAAGTCTGAGTCATCTGTATGCGTTGAACAAGTGCTGATTCTGCTTGTTATCATGGTATTTACGCAAGGTATTTGCCTTGAAGGAGGCCTGAAGGAGTAATGCACCAAGACTTCCTGTGTACTTCTTGGGAATCTCTAACTGTCTCAAAATATAGTGTTCAAGCCAGATTTCAGGCCATGGAAGTTAAAAATGTCAACCAACCCACGACATTGCTAGAAAATATGTAAACGGACAAAGTTGACTCAAAATAGATAAAGTGGGGATGGAGAGATGGCCCAGTGGTTAAGAGCACTCGCAGCTCTTGCAGGGGACCTGAGTTCAGTTCCCAGGACCCCGGTGAGATATCTCACTACCACGTTAACTCCAGCTCTGTGGGATCTAACGCCTAGGGCCACCTTTGGCTGTGAGGTTTACATGCTGTTTCCTGTGTTGTCCCAGATGCCTGGTCCATGAAGATAGATCAAGTAGCTGCTGCTTGCCCATTGCCGTGGAGCCAGCGTGACACCTTCCCAGGAGCCAGTCGTCCTCCATCTTGACAGACTCTGCCGTCCTAATCCATGAGCCCAAACAAACCCTTCTTTTTTTTTCTTACTTTTTCTCAAGCACGTGTTCAAGGCACTACGAGAAATATCTAACAGAGGGGAAAAGAATAAACACTCACACAGGAAAGGGAAACGTGTAGCTGACCCTTGGTGACTTCAGCAGATACGTGGTGCCTGGGTGTGAGTTGTGAGGTGAATAGAGCCTCATCAGGAGGAGCCCCCACTCTCACCCTGTGACAAGGGAGCATAGAGGAGAGCTCTTGGGACCCAGCTGCTGAGTCAGTCTCCTGCAGCGAGGCAGTGCTGAGGGGACAGGTTTTGAGGGTGGGTGAGAGAGGAAGCTAGAGTAGATGTTAGACAGAGGAGGCGTGCTCACAGTGCAACTTGGTTGGGTCTGGGCCTGAGGAAATCAGCAGCAAGAGCCATCTGGGGACATGGGAAAACTGAATTTGGGTTATGTTTTCAATGTGACTAGAGAGTTATTATGAACATAGCAGATGTGACAGTGATGGATTGCAGCTCTATGGGAGTATGCCCTCCATATTTGGAGGCGACTGCTGAATTTGCTAAACTAACATATGTGAGGGACAATATGTTTACAATTTAATTCTAAATGCCTAGTTGCCATTGCATTTAGGAACACAGACATACACAGAGAGAAAGAACGAGACAAAGAGACGGGGAGACAGAGAGAGGCAGAAAGACAAAGACACAGGCAGAGAGACACAACCACAGGTACACACATACACATACATACATACATACATACATACATACATACATACATACACACACACACACACACACACACACAGAGAAACACACAATGCTTTCTTGAAGTGCTGGCAAATCACAGTGAGCTGGCAAATATAACCTTTGCCTATTAGGCCAGCAGACTGGCAACTCAAGCCGGGTTTAAATGGCTCAGTCTGACACCAAATTGCATCTATCTTGACAGAGAGCTCCTTGGTTCATGGTGCTGGCTAAACAGCAGAGAGATGGGAGCCCCCAACTCAGCCGGCTTTCTTCCTTTTACTTTTTATTTAGTTTGGAAGCCCAGTCTATGAGATGGTGTGACCACATTCAGGGTGTATCTTCTCTTATTAGTAGCACCAGAAACACCAAAGGTACTTCATTAATGCCCCGAGTGCTTTATTTTTACTTAGTTAGTTGTTAGTTAGTTAGTTAGTTAGTTAGTTAATGCCATAAAGAGAGTGGAAGGAGCCGTCCATGGTGGCACACCCCTTTAATCCCAGCAATCAGGAGGCAGAGATAAAGCGGCCTTTGCGAGTTCCAGGACAGCTAAGGCTATGTGGTCAGACCTAGAAAGAGAAACACACATCACACACACACACACACACACACACACACACACACACATGGTATGGGGGGGTCACATATACTTTTCCTGTTTATGAGCAGCACATGATCTCTATGGTGATGCACTAACATCCCCCATGAACTCACAAGACAAGACATATTAGCCTACCCATCCGTTGACAAGACGCACAGCAGGTGGTTTGTGAAAGGGAAACAGACATGGCAAACTTAACCAATAGAGAAATGGGAACTCACACTTAGAAAGCAATACCAGTTTATATCAATGACTGACAATGTCAGTGACAAGTTCTAAATGTGTGGGCAAGAACACATATCAACCAGGACACCCTCATGTGGCCAGTGAGTTTTCAATCTGCAACCAACACTTGGAAAACAAATTGGCAGCTTCCTTTGAGGTGCAAGCTGGCACCTGCCAGTGACTCAGCCGCCTGTTCTCATCCACCATCCTGAAGGAGGTTGCTTTCTCAGATTTATGAGATGCCCCAGAGGACTTTCCAGTTGTCTCAATGTAAAGTCACTGGCTTGCTTTCATTTGTGTTGACATCCTTAGCAAACGATTTCTGCCCTGTGCCCTATATGCCTTTATTTCTCACCTTTCTCTGGCCAGACCATTGTGTCCTGGGCTTGTTTGCTCCTGAGCCTGTTAATCTGTGAGAGAAAGCACTTATTGAAACTGTTGATGGTTCATTTCTGATGAAGTGACTAATGCATTGACAAGAAAATCAAATAAATAAAAAGTAAAATAATAAAACAACTTAGGGGATAGGAAGGCTTATTTGGCTAACAATTCCAAGTTATAGCCTATGATTTCAGGGAAATCAATGCAGGAACTTAAGCAGGTAGTTACGTCACATCCATAGTCAAGAGCACAAGGAAATAAATTCATGCAGGCCTCCTTGGTTGGTAGCCCTCAAGTAGCTTTCTCTCTCTTCCTATTGTTCAGGATCACCTGCCTGGGGAATGGTGCTGCCCGCAGTGGTCTGGGTCATCCCACATCAATAGACAACCAAGACAATTAATTCCTCACAGACATGTCTGCTGGCCCACCTGAACTAGATAATTCTTCATTAAAACCCTTCCCAAGTGCTTCTGAGTTGCTTCAAGTTGACAATTACAAACTAACCAGCTTAGGGTTGCAGAGATGGCTCTGTAGCTAAGAGCACATTACTGCCCTTTGAGAGAACCAGAGCTTGAGTCCTAGCACCTGCATTGTGTGGTTTACACCTAACTGCAACTCCACTTTCAGAAGATCTAACACCCTTTCCTGGCCTCTGTGGGGGTCCCACATATATATGGCACACACACACACACACACACACACACACACACACACACACACACACCCCACATGTGTTCAAATGCCTGCGTCTATGGGATACAGCTCTCATTCAAACCACCAAACCAACCAGTCCAAATACCTATGTATGCCACATCCTGAATGCTGTGCTATATTAAGATTCTTCCAACAAATAAACAAGTTCACTATTCTTACTTCACCCTCCAAAGAACCTCAACTCATAGACAAGAGGCATCTAAGTTCTTTGCTGTAAGTTAGAGATGCTGGCCTCAGTTCCCAGTGCCATCTTCATTTCTAACAGAGATCTCATTAGACCGGCCTTAACTGACACAGTTTCTTCTACCTGCATCCTAATTACTACCGTGTAGGCAGTCCTTAACATGTCCTTACTCTTCCCTAGTCTCTTGTCTTCCCTGTCCTCACCAGAACTACCCACATTGCCCCACTCAAAACAGTTTAATCTTTTTTCCTTAAAAACAATTCTGCTTGTGTGTGCATGTGGGTGTCGGAGTGTGCATGTAAAACCAGAGAGGGAGCGGGACCCCCTAGAGCTGAAGTTAGTTATAGATGATTAGGAGCTGCCTGGTGTAGGTGCTGGGAACTCAACTCATGTCCTTTGCAAAATCAGAAAGTGTTAGCCGCTAAGCCATCTCCCCAGCTCAGTTTAGATATTTTCTGTTTCTTCAGATTCTCCTATCCTCTGCCATCTACCCAATTCTATGCTATATGCTATATGTACACTTATAATGGTGGGACTCTTGGTACCAGTTCTCTCTCTCTCTCTCTCTCTCTCTCTCTCTCTCTCTCTCTCTCTCTCCCTCCCTCCCTCTCTGTCTCTGTCTCTCTCTCTCTCTCTCTCTCTTTCTGTTTCTCTCTCTGTCTCTCTGTCTCTGTTTCTCTCTCCCTCCCTCCCTCCCTCTCTGTCTCTCTCTCCCTCCTCCCCTCCCTCTCTCCTTTTTCAGGCTCCTTTTCTTTCTTTCTTTTCTAAAAAGCTTTTATTTTAAAATTGTTATTTTTTTTCTTATTGAAAATAGGTTTTTTTTTGTTTTTTTTTTTAAGCAGGGTGGAGGTGGGATGGGAACATCCTCTTGGAGACATGGGGAAGAAGAAAGGGATGAGGAACTGTCAGAGGGTGGACAGAGAGGGGGATGATGACTGTACTGTGAAAGAGATTAAAGATGAAAAAAATAGCTTTTTTTTTTTTAAAGACAGGGTTTCTCTGTGTAACCCTGGCTGTCCTGGAATTCACTCTGTAAACTAGGCTGGCCTCAAACTCACAGAGATCTGCCTGTGTCTGCCTCCTGAGTGCTGAGATTAAAGGTGTACATCACCCAGCCTGAAAATAGATCTCCCCCCCTCAGGTAATATATCATGATTAGTTACCTTTCACTCCTCCCAGTTCTCTCCCCACTCCCATTTAGAGCCACCCTCTTTCTGTCTCTCATTAGAAAACAAACAGCCTTCTAGGGGATAAGATAAAAATACGACAAAGTAAAATATAATAAGATAAAACAAAAACTATGACACTGGGGTTGGACAGAACAAACCAACGAAAGGAGGAGAACCCAAGAGAAGGCACAAGAATCAGAGACCCACTCATTTGCTCACTCAGGAATCCCACAAAACACTGAACTGGAAACCATAGTACCTGCACGGAGGACCTGGCGCAGACTGGAACAGGTTTTGTGCAGGCTGCCCAATCTCTGTGAGTTCATGTTCTTTGATCCTGTTGGTTTAGCAGGCCTTGTTTTCTTGGTGTCCTTGACCCCTATCCCCTCTGGCTCTTAGACTCTTCCAACCTCCTCTTCTGTGGGGCTCCCTGAGACCTGAGTGGGGTCAGCCCTTCCATTTAGGGCTGAGTATTTCAATGTTGTTCACTCACTACATGATGTCTGACTGTGGGTTTGTTCTGCTGCAGGCGGAAGCTTCTCTGATGATGGCTGACCAAGACACTGACCCCTGAGTGTGGCAGAATGTCCTTGGGAAACATTTAATTTCTACATTTTTCTGTCGTTTGTTTTGTTTTGAAAGAACAGTAGTATTTGGTTTTACCCTAGGTCCCTGAGCTATTTGATCTTTGGTTCTTGGACACCCAAGCAATGTTGCGAATGGGTTCTATCACCTGGAAAGGAAGGGCCTTAAGTCAAAATCAGACATTCTTGGTTACTCCCACAAGCTCTGTGCCACCATGGCCCTAGCATTTCTTGCAGTCAGGACGGCCATTGCAGATCAAAGGGTTTGTAGCTGTGTTGGTGTTTATGGTTCTCTTTTGGTAGCATCATGTACTAAAGATGCTAGGAGGTGGGGATGAAGGCTCTTGTAGACACCAGCTTCACCTCTCCATGTTCAATGAGTTCTGTCGGTGTCGTCTTCAGCAATGGGGCTTTGCTGTCTCAGGTTTGTGGAGAGCCACCTATTGTCTTGGCAATAGCCTGGGTTGTTTGGGGGTTCCCATGGGACCCCTTTGAACAACAATTCAATTAGATGTAACCCAATCCTGTTATTGGAAACTTCATTCAGTAACAAGAGATGGCCAATTGGAACTCTGTCTCCCCTATTATTTCATATTTCATCTAGGTTGCTTTCGTGTGTACATATATTGTAGAGCTTCTACTGTATTAGGTTTCCACACTACCCCTCAAATGGCCCCAAATTTTAGTTGCCTCTCCTCGTGTTTCCTCCCTCATCCCCTTCTCTCCTACCTGTCCCCACCTGATCCTTGTTCCAGCTTCTCCCCCATTCATTCGTAACTATCTTTTCTGTTTCACTTTTCTAATGAGAATTATTCGTTAGAACCGGTTTTCTCTATTAGTGCGCATTACATCACAATGCTGAAATACATATGCTCTTGAGAAAATTGATTTTGTTCATGATTCTGAAAGGGCCAAGGTTAAGGGGCTTTCCTCTGGTGATGGCCTCCTTGTTTCAGAGTCCTGAGGCACCAAAGGGCATTCCCACGACAAGAGACAGGATGAGTGTAAATCAGTCAGAAAACTTAAGAGGCTTTACCCTGTAGAGCCTATTATCACATCATCTTGGCCTATGGGTATGACGTGGGGGTTTATGTGGGAAGACCCAGCCCACCGTGGTCAGTACCATTCCCTAGGCTCAGAACAGTAACAGGAAGGACAAGTTAGCTGAGAGCAACCAAGCAAGTAGACCCGCATGCATTTATTTCTCTCTGTTCCCAGAGGCCCTGTTTCCGAACACCATACTTGGATTAAATTTGTATCCTTTTAATCCTCACAACAGAGATCAAAATTGGACACAAGATTAAAATTCAATTCAACTGCATCCAAACCACATAATTGCTAAGGGACCAACCTTAAAGCCAAAGGCAGAAGAGCACAGGGAGGCTGCCCTGGGATTCACTGAAGTTGCCCTTCAGACAGCTGGTGATCAGGGACACTCTGTGGAATGTGTCTTCTTAGGTATCATTTAAAATCGCATCGGGAGATTGCATTGCAAAATTGCATGGTGTCCTGTAGCATATAATATTTGTAGCTAATGTGTGGTGATGCTCTCCTCAAACCAGAATCCCCCAGTTGCAAACCTGAGGGGCAGCACTTCTTACAATGAGAGCTTACGAGTCATCATGAGTTCTGCCTCATGCCCTGAAAGACATTTCCCTAGGTTGGAGCTCCTAGTAGCCAACAAGGGAACATCCTGATCAGAGGACAGAATGTACAGCAGAGCTGGAACCCTGGTGGCATCTGGATGCTTTGGGCTCCTCCATGCTGGGCTAAGAGACCCACAAGGGTGCTGGCTGAGGAATGCTTAAATGAAGAAATGAGAAAGCTGCTCATTCTAGGCAGGTGCAGGTAGCCTGGGCTCTGTTGGCCCTCCACAGTAGCAATAAAAGAAATAGCAGCAAGATTCAAGAGGAGATTCTCCCGGGAATGAAGAACTGGGAAGACAAGACAAACCACGGATGGTTAAAGCCACACAGACTGTGCCTTGGCGATGAACTGCAAGGATGTGCGTCCTACTACAGCATCCAGTGGGCGTTTTCTCATGCGGATTTGTGAACATTTTACAATCTCTATCTCACTTTCCTTCTTCTTCTGTCCCTGCTGTCCCTCCACCATTGTGTATGGGATCGTATATTCCTCTCTCCTTCCCTCCTTCACCCTCCCTTTCTTTTCTCTCTCTTTTGTGGTTTTGTTGTTTCTTTGCTCATTCATTTGTTTCTGAAGCAGAGTCTTTCTGTTAGTCCAGGCTGGCCGTGAACTCACAGTCCTCTTGCCTCTGCCTCTGGGTGTTTGGATTTTACGCACACACACCACAGACAGACAGACAGACAGACAGACACACACACACACACACACACACACGCACGCACACAACCTTGTCTTAAGTGTTTGTTAGTTCTTTGTCAACTTTACACAAACCTAGACATATCTTAGAAGAGGGAATTTCAAATGGGGAGCTGCTTGCATCCGATTGTCCTGTAGATAAGTCTGTGGGGCATTTTCTTGACTAGTGATGGCGAGGAGAGGGCTCAGCGTCCGGTGGGTGGTGCTGCCTCTGGGTTGTAGAAGAAAGCAGGCTGAGCAAGGCACGAGGCGCCAACTGGTAAGCAGTGCTCCCGTGTGGTTTCTGTTGGAGTTTCCTGCCTCCAGGTTCCTGTCTGCTTGAATTCCTGCGTTGGCTTCCATTAATGATAGGCTGTTACCTGGAAGTATAAGCCAAATAAATCCTATCCTCCCCGAACCGGTTTTGGTCAGTGTCTAATCACTAGACAAGGACACTCTGCATATTTGCGCTTCCTTTCGTGTAGATTTCACAGAGCAAAGTACAGCGAGATTATAGGGAGTGCTAGAACCAAAGAAGTACTTGCCAGCAGAGACCCTGGGCTTCTGTCTGGGGAACTGAATACCTGTACCATTGGAGAATCTCCCTAGGGAGAAACCCTGTGTTTGCAGATGTGGAGTGCATTACTCAGAGTCCTCTTATTTGGGGAAGTGAATGTGTGGGAAGGAGGATGCGTGTGCATTCGAAACCCAAGGTAGGTTTAACAGGCCTTTCCCACATGTAGGTGACAGATTGCAGGATGGCCCTGATCTGGGGACCCCTCTTTTGCTGGGTCTGGGTGTGAGGTAGGTTCCTCACTCAGGAGACGTTCTCTTACAGACTGCATTTGGGGCCTCAGCCTTGACTATGTCATTGTATCTCCTTGGGACTAAGCAGCTTGCACAAATTGTGTGACTGTTTGAGAGTATTCAAGAATAGGTGACAGTTCTTCCTAGGGGTAGCTGAACTGTCATGTGACAGTGGCAACAGGAGGCAGGAGTTTTCGATTCTAACCCCCACCATGATCTCTGACAATCCCTCAGTCTGTGATCATGAGGCTACTGTAAACATGTTAAGATTTCTCTCTTACCTTGTAACCTAGTGAACCATGTGTATCCTGTGCTGAGATAGCCACACTCACCAAGTCTACAGAAACAGAGCAGGGTGGGGAGCCAGGAGCTGCAGAGAGAGCAGGGAGTCAGTGCTGAATGGGGACAGAGTTTCAGTCAGGGAAGATGGAAAGTTCTGAGGGCGGATGGTGGGGGTGGATGTTAATTCTGCTGAGCTGTGCACTTGAATGTGGTCAAATGGTCAGTGTCAGGCACAGTGCATTTTTACCAGCATCAGAAGAAAGAATTCTTGTTCAGACAAGGAGATCATCATTTGGCCCTTAAAGAGCTTCACCAGCTGGTGGAAGCCAGAGAATGAGTAACACACAGGAAGGCTCGGCCAGCGCTATGGGGATGGAGCAGAGTGAACCAGATCACAGAGCAGAAAGCTGTCCTAGCTGGCAGCCACCAAGGAGAGAGGAACTACAAGCCCACAGCTGCAATAAATTAGGTTCTTCCAGCAACCAGAATGAGCCCAGATAGGAGATCTTCTAGAAGCTTCCAAGTAAGGCGCAGCTAACCTGTCCTCTTACCTTTTCCATCTGGGCTGTGACCCACAATCATAACCTAGAGAGTGATTGCTACTTTAAGTTGCTGTTATGAGAACACATGCACAAATACACACACCAAATATATATACATACACACGCATATATATTACACACCACACACCACACACCACACACACATACATACACACTACACACACACACATATACACTACACATACATAACACACACACACATACACAACATACCACATACACTACACCCTACTTATAAACTACGCATACACACATACCACACATATTACCCATACACACACAGCACATACATACAAATATACACATACCACATACATATACACACCACACATATACCACAAACACACACTGCACACATACATACCACATGCCACATACACATGTATATCACACATACATACATACATATCATATATACACCACATGTACACACATACACGTACACGTCTCCACACACACACACACACACACACACACACACACACACAGACACTCATTGCTATAGGCCTGGCCCCTAGGAAAGTGTTCAGGGGCCAGGTTTCTGGGAAGTGATTAGATTGTGAGAACTGTGACCTAATCAGTGGATTAATCCATGGAGGGGTCATAATTCAATAATATTTTAAAAAGGAAACTAGAAGGAGAGGCCAACTTTGAGGAAGAGGTCACTGGGCTGTGCCCTTGAGAGGGAAACCCTTTCCCCCGGCCCTTCTCTCTGCTTATGGTCCTATTGTGGAGCCTGAAGGAAGTGGGGTTGGGCTGGAGGAAGTAGATCGGTAGGGTGGGCTTTTGAAGGGTAGCTTGCCCTGGTTCCACTCTGCCTGTTCTCTGCTATTGCATTACTTTTCTCTGGGAAACATGAACAAGAAACTGGTCAACGATGGGGCCATGGACAGTAGACCAAAGAAAGGATTCTACCCAAGTCTTAACTTGAATCAACGAGTTTATTGGGGTGAAGAGTTACTTATAAGGAGTGTGGGTAAACCCAACCTTCTCATCACCTAAACACCCACCTCATGGATTCTGGATCATGGAGTCCTGGTTTCAGTTAACTTGTCACAGTCCAGCATTTCCCAAGACCCTAACAGTTACTGGGCAGGAGAGAGGGGTAGCTGGAATCCCAGGTGAAGATACGGTGACCTCTCCTCCCTAAACTACGGAGCATCAACAGCCTCATGGCCATTACCAAAACATGGCTGTCACCATGTGGTTCTGCACATTTCAGTATCATGACTACATTGCCAAAGTAATTTTTCTCCATGATGACCCAGAGGAAATTAGTTGACCTCAACATCTAGCTTCCACCTTATGTTCCTGCTGCCATAAACAGAGCCATTCCTCCGTGCCCTCCCTGTTGTAATGGATCAGAGTCTCTCTGAAATCATGAGCCAGAATAAACCTTTCCTATCTCTGATAGGTATCTGACCACAACAATGTAAGATTAGCTAACACACCTGGTGGGATATGCTCCCCTTCCTTTGCCCCACCATGTGCAAGACACAGCTTATCTACTCCTTTGAGGATCATGGGAGGGCTCAGGGCCAAAGACTTCATCTCTGTGGGCAAGCAGGCAGCAAGCATCCTGCTAGACCTAATCATCAGCAAACACTCATGCTTCAGAAGAGTGTTGAGGCACCAGCTCACCCTGGGTCCATCGGAAGAGGCTGGGTTCCTGGGGCTGGCAGCCATGGGACCTGAGAAGCAAAGGGAGACAGTGAGGTTGTTCTACGTGTTCTGGAAAGAACTGGGGATCTATTCCTGAGAGTTCTATAGCGACCATGAGGCTGCTGTAGAATGTGTGGAAGGGACAGCAAATCCATCCCAGAATGGATGAGAGGGGATGGTGAGGCTGTTTCAGAATGGTTTAGAAGGTACTGTAAGAGGGACTGGGGTATAGTTTAGTCAGAAGCATGCACACATGCCCCTCTTCCCGCCAATTAAATAAATAATAAATGAATAAATATAGAAAATGCTTGCCTTGCCAACAGAAGGGCCTAGGTTTAATTACTAAAGCTATTAAAATACCAGACATGGCGGTGGTTGCTTGCAACCCCAGTATTGGAGAGGTAGAGACAGAAAGCTCTCTGAGGCTCTTTAACCAGTCAGTCTAGTTTAACTGGTGAGCTCCAGGCCAATGAAAGACTTTATTTTAAAGCAGGATGGCATTCTTCAGGATGACAGTCAGTATTGTCCCCCAACCTCTACACACATGTGTATACAATATGGACATTCAAAAACATGTCCAGGAATGCTCTGAAGGGAATGGCGAGGCCATTTTCAGAACATAGAGGGGCAATGCAGATGCTGGACATAGGGATCCCGATGCCAGGGCATTGGGTGTAGGAGTGGGTGAAGCTGGCCTACCAAGGACCAGGTGCTCTGGGAACAGAAAGGGGTTTCCTGGCTGCTGGCCCTGGGTCTTCCCTGACTGTCCATGAAGAATCCTGGGTTCCTTAAGACCAGATATCCTGGCTTGGGAGTTCTGCTGTGCAGTTTGGGGGAACTGGGTGTGTGTGGCTAGAATCTTCATATCTCTGTGTTGGTGGCAGAGTGACATCAGGTCTCATCAAAGACTGGAAGTGGGCAGAGGAGGGGAAGGCATGTGGAGGCCACACCTGTCCTCTAGGGCAGAAGTAACACATCTGTGGTGGGAGACAAAGATACCCTCAGGACCCTGTGGTGTTGTAAGACCCTTCTTGAAAGAGAGGGGCCTACCGTGGGGTCAGGGAGTATCTGCCTTTTCGATCCAAGCCACAGTAGGAGTGAATGGCAAACCAGAGGAAGGCGCAGAGCATCATAGCATATACCTGCAAAAGTCAGGAGAGATGCCTAGGAGTCACAGCCACCAACAACGCTGGTGGAAGACTTTCTCCACTTCCAGGGATGTTTCTAGGATTGGGAAGTGGATGGCATGAGCTAGGCACTGGGCCCTCCTCCCTGGGTCAGGGGCTGGTGCTTCCCTGAATACTGGGCCTGGAAGATCTTGGTAGTACCACAACTAGCACTTGGCCTGGGGTCAATAACCCAGGACTGCCTCCTATCAGGAAAGGGGCAAGGCAGGGCAGGATAGAGGGAGGGCCAGGAAGGAACTGGTAACTACCGTGAGGGCCAGGCTGGTGCACGTCAGGGTGGAAGCGATACGGTAGTGTGTCCACAGAAAGTTCCTGATGCTCTGGAGGCAGTCCTGGACAAAGGCAGCATGCATGGTTGCCCATCCTGACTAGCCCTCCCAGCACAGTGTGCTTAGCTTCCCCCAATTCCACTTTCCTCCCAGAAGCCCCTGGAGCTGCATGGGTTGCTCAACCAGTGCTGAGGCCAGGGCAGTCATGGTATGCACCTTCCCAAGCAGAAGTACTGAGCACTCTGGGAAAGAGACTTCATGAACCTTGAGACTGCGGCATGGATCCTGTTTGTGAGGACAGTGGCCTACTCCCTGAGGGGCAGGTAGGACCTTCCTCTTCTGTTCTAGCTGGCTCCTCCAGTGGGCTACTGTTTGTCCCTAGGCAGTCCGGGGTAGGGGGAATGTACTGCAGTCCCCAAGAGGCTGCTATTAGTGGAGGCAGAGAATCTAATGCTTCAGGTCTCTTCACTGACATTAACAGTCTCTCTCTCTCTCTCTCTCTCTCTCTCTCTCTCTCTCTCTCTCTCTCTCTCTCTTGCTCTCCTTCCCTCCCTCCCTCCCTCCCTCCAGAAACAGGGAGGTGACCATTGGCATCTGGGACATTCATATGTTAGCATTTTGTTGGGGAGAGGCCGAGATGTTTGGGGAGGTTGGGATTGAACCATATGGATGCTCTATTGAATTTTGTCAAGCAAGTGGTCCTTTTGGCCCTTAGTGGCCTGAGCTGGCCTTTGCTTCTCTCACACCAGGGATCCTTTGTAACCAGCTGTGATATCTTGCCACCCTGGGGGTAGGAGGCAGGCACGGAACTATTTTGTATTTGGGACCTGAGGACTGTTCTTGGGTGAATGGGGCTCTGCTGGGGCTCCCTGACTCTCAGCAGGCTAGCTCCCTTCCCTTCTGGGCCTTGAGCCATTCCCCACCCTCTTATTTCTTGGAGGGTAGCCAGACATCTCTCCCCATGAGATAGGGCTGGTTTGTTTCCAGAACAGCAGGGGGTTGGGACAAAGAGGGGGCTGGGTAGAGAGAGAGCCAGGAGGAGAGAGTGAGTCAAGACCTAGCCCTCGGGATAGAAGAGCTACTCCATGCCCTTACCCTAGTTCTTTCTGCTCTTTCTGGGGCCCCTGGGGACCCCTTCCTACTCCCTCTAAATAGATGATCACCCTGTTATGTAGAGCCTTAGCTTTGAGCTTCTAGAAGCTTCAGAGGGGAGGGAGGGGAGAAGAGGTTCTTGATGGCCTGGGGAAGTCTCACAAAGGAGGAAAGAGTGGGTGGGGCACATGCTTGCTGCTAGCCTGCAAAAGAGAGCTGGGCCTAGTGTTAAAGTCAAGCTGGCCATCCCATTAGTTTCCTTCCCTGGGTCCTCCTATCACTGGGGGATACATTTCTGAGACTCTAGGATAGGCCCCATGATGTGAGGGGCCAAAGGGTCAAAGAGGATGAAGATGTCTCTCCACAGCTAGAACCTGAAGTGCCCAAACCTTACCTGACCTGAGTCCAGAGCCTTTATCCCCCTCCTCCTCACCTCTCTCATGGCCTCCTTGCCCTGACACATGATGGGTCCAGTGCTCGCCAGAAGCCCGAAAGGAGATTTCTTACCACAACACAGAAACTGCAAGACAGACCAGGGAGGAGCATAGAGTGGGCAGGACTGATTGATGGGAAAACTAAGGCAACAAAGTACAAGTACTTTGGGTGATTCTGCAAACTGGGCTTCCCAGAGACCAGAGACAGGGCTTAGGATCACAGATGCTCCTGGAAAAATAGCTACCAGTGACTTGGCCTAGTGATAGGATAGGCTGGCTCTTTTAGGGCCACTTCCCCTTACAGTAGGGCTCTGCTGCTTGCTTGGTGGCTGAACACCTACTTCCTTGAAGAGTACCCAATTCTTTCTTGGAATTCTCAGTCCCTATTGAACAGGGCCATTGCCCCTTTATTTTGCATTGGCCATACGGTGGTTAGCCAGTCCTATTTGGGGAAGAGGGGGATGGATGGGAGCCCAGTCATCTAACCAAAATGGGACCTCCTCTTGAAGTCTGGCCAGGATGGCTGACTCTACAGGGTTTCTTGGCATCCATTCTCTGGAGCACAGCAAGTATGACTACCCTGTCCCTAGCTCACCGTGTCCTGGATGACGGCCAGCTCCTGCCACCAGCTGCTAGATGGGCTCTTCATTGCCTGATCATACACGAGGTCATAGGTATCCAACACTGCATCCTCCACCTGTACCAGAACATCATAGGAAGCAATGCCTTGAGAGAGACCCAGGGAAACCCACATCCTGGGCCTCCTTCTCCAAGGACTCTCCCTCTATCATAGCAATCCTGTGACTTGCCTATTGCTCTTGGGGCTCCCAAAGGTTAAAGAGGCCAGCAGAGCTCAGCTACCCACCCTCAGTGGTGGCTTCTGGGTAGCATAGAGTAGCATCCTGATGTGACTGCTGGCCTGGATATAGGCAATAGGCACAGCCTGCTGAGAAGTGTGGACAGAGGCCTAGACTAGTTTATTTCTCTAAGGTGCTTGAGAGTCTTTTTCCATAACTACCCAGAACACTGGGAAGATAAGCTCTAAATCTTGGACCAGGGAAGGTAAAGGTATCTGGCGTTAGATACAGATAGACAAGGAAGAGGAGGAAGGATTGTTGGTCTTGCCTTTGCTCTACACACAGAAAGCCTAGACTGTTTTGTTCCTGTCTCCTAGCTCTGTTTCCCCATTCTGCTCAATCCCTATCCTTAGATGCCCTCCCCCAGGCCAAATATGTTTTTAGAGACAAGCTGGAATTTAATCTCTTCCAGGAATGCATCCTGCATAAGCGGGACTCACTGGTCTCCTGACCTAGGGCAAGTCCTCCTACATCTACTCAGGGAAGACCCTGAGTCCTCCCCACTCCCAAGCTCATGCCAGGCCAGCAGCCCAAGTCACACCAATGATGGTCCTTAATGGGTGGGGTGCTGTTGAAGCACTACAAGACCTCTGGTCACTCATGCCTTTCAGAAAGGCAGGGTGTCTGTCCCATGGCTTGGTGGGCTTCACTCGCCAGCGGCCTGCAGGTCACATTGGATAGGTGGGTAGTTAGAGGTGCTTAGTTAATCTAGCTCAGGCCCAAGGCCCCTGCAGGAGCCAGGGGAACTCCTTGCTAACTGCTGATCCTGGCACTGATTTCTCCCTCTCCATCCATGCAACAGAGCCAGACATCCCCATGAGTCATCCCAGCTCAGCCTGCCCGGGCCCTCCCCCAGCAGGGGCAGATGCCAAGCTGGCCTTGGTTGCTGGTCAGTCGAGCCCAGAGCCCTCTCGTGGGCTCAGCTTCTTTGAGTTTGTGGGGCTACTGTGTCCTTAAGAGAACAAATCCTGGGGAAGGCTGAGAATGTCTGGAGCTGTTCTGGGATGGGTGGGGCAGGTAGCCAAAACAAGCAGGCCCACTTGAGCTAGCTCTTTTTGTATCACTCCCTAGCACAATTGACTTTATTTCCCTCATGAGTTCTACCACTTTTCAAGGATGTCCCAGTGCCCCGGGGCCCTCTGTCCACTGTCATTCCTACAGGACAATAGGGATGACATCAGCTGTAGAGCTCAGCTCAGCTTGGTTCTGCCCAGCATCCCACCCCCAATGGGCAGAACAACAGAGCCCCGCCTAGACCTTAGAACCCGATCTTGGAGCCTTACAGACCAGGCTGAACTCTCTCTGCAGAGGCCAAACACGGGGGTAGGGGGTAGTGCATGGCCATCTGTACCCATTTTGGCATCCAGGGTGCTCTGTAAGGGACTGACGCTGGAGCTTTTTATGGGAATACGGAGGGTGTAGCAGAGGCTTCCTAAACCAGGGCCACATCATTTGTCCAGGGGTCCCTCCCAACAAGAATACTGGCTACAGGGCTGGCAAGCAGCTTCTGGGTTACAAACTCTCCCTTGTAAGTGTTTTGCCCAGTGTGGAGGGTGGAGGAAGCCCTGAGTGTATGAAGTCCTGAGTGGTTATTTGTTGTCAAGGACTACAGCCTCATGAGAAGTTGGCAAAGCCACCCACTGTGTGAGTCTCACTAAGATTAGCCAAAGCTGCCTTCTTGTCCAGCTGTATACAGTAAACCCTGTCTTCTTGTTTATCTGAATGCAATAACCCTGCCTCCTTATTCAGCTGTATATAATACACACACTGGGCTGCTGGGGGAAAGGAGGCTGCAGCTTTGCCATTTGAGAGCTCAAGCCACTGGATCCCAGCTCTTCTCTCCCTCTCCTCTCTTCCTCCCCCTCCTCCCTCCCTCTCTTCCTCCCCCCCTCCTCCCTCTCCCTCTCTTCCTCCCCCCTCTTCCCTCTCCCTCTCTTCCTCCCCCTCCCCTCTCCCCTCTCTTCCTCCCCCTCCTCCCTCTCTTCCTCCCCCCTCCTCCCCCTCCTTCTCTTCCTCCCCCCCTCCTCCCCCCTCCCTTCTTCCCTCTCCCTCCTTCTCTCTCCCTTTCCCTCTCTCTTCCCTCCCCCTCCCTTCCTCCTTGCCACTGCTTGTGTGTGTGTGTGTGTGTGTGTGTGTGTGTGTGTGTGTGTGTGTTTGTGCACATACATGCCTGCCCTTTCTTTGTTTCTTTGCCACCCCCAGCCCTGTCAGGCTAATCCCTGCAGCCCAAATTATTGCAGATTGAGGATGCATGTCCAGGGTACTAACCTATCTTTCTCTCTAAGATCAGGATACTGTGGTATCTGCCCTCCCCCACATTTGTCAGCTTAGGGTGATATAGATGGGCAAGGTCAGGAGGACCCCATGTGGAGCTGCAAGTGGCTTATGGACCAGCACTGGGTCCTGAGGCTACAGAGACGTGCCTGTTTTATGCATGGTCTTGATATGAATTATTAAGGAAAGCTAAACAATTCATTTTCCCCTCCTAGGGGACAGTGGGAGATTGTGGCAAGGTGGCTCTGCAGCCACCACAAGGGGGCAATGAATAACCCTATCACTGCATTCACCGCACAGCAGGCTGAGTCACACTGCCATCCTCACCAGCTTTGGATGCCTGCCAAGGCCTCTGTCCTGGGAAGGGGACCAGGAAGGAGCAGCCCATCCTCACTTCATCCTGGAGCCTGCGTCTACAGAGACAGTCAAGGTCTCTTTCCCCTCTATCCTTCATCCTCTTGTTAGACCCTTGTTTTCAGATGTCTTGGGGATCTTTCCAGGGAGGTTCAGGGGGACCAGGATGACTTTCAAGCATTATCAGCTGACTGCTGTATCCTTTCTTACCCATGGGGCTGGAAGCAGCTGGGATGACCAGGTTCAAGGCTCTGACCTGTTTGGCCTGGACTGGCCCACTGGTACGAAGCACGTGGATGATGGGAGGGTGTTTTGGTGATGGTATGCAAGCTGTGCTTGGTGTCACATACTACTGCATTCCAGCCCAGGACAACCCAGAGCTAGGTTCACACTCCAGACCACCTGGGAGTGGAGTGGCGCCTGACAGCTCACACCTCTGCAGCCCGCACTCAGGACTGCTGACTCATTTTTACCATGCAGAAGCCCTCCAGCAGAGCCTTCTACTCTCCATTCACAGAAGCAGACACAAAGGCCCAGGAAGGATAAAGGATGTACTCAAGTCTGTCCTGCTACCCTTGATTTCAAACCCAAGATGTCTTTACCCAGGCTACCTCCAGGTAGCTCACCAGGGCTCGCTTGGTCTCTGCTGGAATTCAGAACTCCAAGACAGTAGATATGCCAGCAGGCCAGCGTCCAGGAGGAAACCCTACCCCGCCCAGGGTTAGGCAGGGCTTAGAGAATTGCCCTAGTAGCCAGTCTTATGGGGACTGGAGTAAAGGGACCCTTTCTTTCTGTAGACCAAACCCTGATTGCCGTCTGTCCTCTGGTCCCTGTGAGGCCCTTGCCCATGGACCCTAAGTTTAGGACCCAGAGTGTAAACACAGCTTTAGAACAGGGAGAGGGGCTGCAGCTGCTGTAGGCCAACCCAGTCAGCCCGATACCTGGCAGCTGTCTCGACTGAGGCCACCCACGCTGTGACCCAATCCTCCAGCCATCCAGATCACCCCTCAGTGGACAGGGAATGTTCTGCCAAAATGCTGCCTGGCTGTACTACCTCAAGCAGAACTTCTGGACACCCATGCCCTCAAGCTACTGTGGAGGTTCAACCCCCCTTCCAGATCCTCTGGAGCATAGATAATCTTCCCCCCACCCCCTCTAATTTCAGGCTTGATATGAGTCTTGGGGGGAATCTCCTTGGGCAGAGAAGACAAGGAGAAACTCTGGGCAAAAATGTCTGACTTAGTTAGACCCCCTGTAGAGGGTCCTGGCTGCACTCACCTGGGTGGGGTTGTGGAATCTCCAGAAGGCTACCTGCACCAGGATGCAGAATGACAGAGCAAAGCACAGGAATCCCTGGGGACAGAGATGACCTGGTCACGGCATAGCCAGGTAGGTGGCCTGGAGAGGCAGGTGTATAGCTTCCCCAGCTGGGTGGGGCCAAGGTGCAGGTTTGAGCCCCATTCCCTACTGCCTGGGGGTTGGGGGAGGCTCTTTCTGGGAATTCCTTTCTAGGCTTTCCATGCTTCTGAGGACACGTAATCTAAGGTGCTACACTGCTTCCTTAAGAATGGTAGGCTTTTCCCGTGTGGTGGAGATTCCTGCCCATGGGAGAAACAGTGACCCAGAAAGGCCAGGCAGCCACTCCCCATATCTGAAATTCTGGCAGCAGAACTCCTACCCTTTAAACATAAATAGTCCAGCATCTATGTTTTCCTCTCTTTTTTAATTTACATGTATTATATGTACACGGATGGGGAGGCCTGGGGAGGCCAGAAGAAAGGTGTTGGACCTGGAGCCACAGGTAGTTCTCCATGGATCCTGTGACCTGTACTTGGATCCTCTGGAAGAGCAGGCATCCCTTATAACTGCAGAGCTGTTTCTCCAGCATTTCTCACACACCTAACCATCCATCCTTTGAGGTAGGGTCTATGTAGCCCAGGCTGGCCTTGAACTCATGATCCTCCCACCTTCGGCTTCTCAGTGCTATGATTACAGGCGGACGCAACCACTACGTTTTACCCAGCGCTTGTGACTGAACAAGGATGTCAAGCATGCTAGGCAAATCTATGAACTGACCCACATCCCCAGCCGCAAACTTCCCTTTTGAAGGTAGGCAACAGCCACTTCATACAGGGTGCCTCCTGTTAGTTCTTTGTTTTGTCTCTGAAATACGTTTCCAAGGAGACACTAACCTCTATAGCCTGACTCATCCAGAACCACAGCCCACAACCCCGGGTATAGAAAGGTTTGACACCCCAGAGACTGTGGCCTTCCTCCTCTTTCTACCCTTCCTCTATAACACTGCATGGGTCTCTGTGGTTACCCAACTCCCAGCCCTCACCCAGAGTGCCAAAACGTCCATCTTCACACACTCAGCCTTTTCTTCTTTCCTTTAGTTGTGGTACAGAGTTCTGCCTCTTTAAAGAAGCTAGTGGACAATACAGATGTCTCCCCGACCATGTGGTGCAAGTCCCTACACTTTGTGGCTCGTTTCAGAGGGTCGCTCCTGACTAGGAATCCCGTTCCCTAGTAGTGCCCACCAAAGTTCTATCTAGTGACCTTGGATCGGGGTACCCTAGAGTCTCTGCCTGCTGCTCTTGATCGTTGGTCAGTTCCAGGGCAATGCACTTAGGTCCACCCAGTATACAGAGGCCCCTGTGACCATTGAGCCCTTCCTTTCAACCACCTCCCCACTCCAAAGTGTCACTGGCATGCCACTCAATGAATATGGGCAGCTGTGGCCTGGCTGTCTGAACCCAGCATCACGGGGGATAACCCCCATGAGGAAAAGTGACCAGGATGCAGAATGACCTATAGTCATTGGCCAGAGTGCTAGGAACAAATAGTCCATGCCAAGGCTAGCTCAGCTCTACACTGTGTGTGGAAAGGGCTGGGGTCACCGGCACTGGCCCTCAAACTTCAGCGGCTATGTGCCCTGCAGAAACGGGGAAGCCCCTCCCTGCCTCTTCCTGCTGGTTCCAGAGCCTGTCTTAGAGCTGGCCCTGGGTTTGCCTGCTGCCTGCTTTTTCTCTTGCCTTTATCTCCTCCCTCTCCTCCCTTCTCCCCACCCCCCTTTCCGGCCTTCTCCTCTCTCTTCCACCTTTTCTTCCCTCCTTCTCCTCCTCCCTCATCTTCCCTCTTGCTGGCAAGTGAGGGCTACTTTCCCCATCTGGAAGCCATTCCTCAACTCTGCCTCTCAGCTAAGGCTGTGAGCCAGCCCAGTACAGCCCTTTTCAGAAACCATTTCATTGCTCAAGAGGGAGGTCCCCCCCTCCCCCCGGCCCCGCCTTCCCCCTTTCTGTCTCTGTCTAGCCTGTCTAATCTGTGTAAAGTCTCTCTCTCTCTCTCTCTCTCTCTCTCTCTCTCTCTCTCTCTCTCTCTCTCTCTCTGTGTGTGTGTGTGTGTGTGTGTGTGTGTGTGTGTGTGTGTGTGTGTGTGTGTAGAATGGGTCTTAAGACCTGAGTTATGCAGAGAGAGGTTGGGCCAGACCTAACTGTGACCGTTTTCTCTCTCCTCATTCTAAACGAAAATAAATGAATAAATAAACTGGTAAACAACTTGACTCGGCTTCCTGCAGCCAGCTACCTTTTTCATTTCCTGTGTTGTAGAAGGCGGGGCAGGAAAGAGCAGGGAGGGGGCAGTGGGCACAGAGTCGCGTTGGGGGTTGTTTCGACTCCCTAACCCCCTTCATATGTATTTTATATGTCCTCTAACACACAGGCAGTCACAGATCCCTGGCGAACAGGGCAGGCAGACCCAGACAGCGTCCACCATGCACACGGGCACAAGCGTAAACATGCCAGGAAGAGACTGCGACCCCCAGGGGAGCTCCCGGTGACCCTGTGGTGACTGTGCTAGCTTTACTATCCGTTCTGGGGCAGAGGATGATGGGCTTCAGTAAAGCGCAGAGCTTGCACTGGGCCGGGAGTAACCTTGGGAACACAGCTCTGTACAGGAGGAATCTGGATGTGCCTTTTAGCCTAACCCACATAACAGTATGGCATCAGGCCCTGAGTCTTATGAGAGCTGTGGAATTGAAGCTTTGGAAGGCCTGGGTGGGTTCTAATGCTCCCGGAATCCTTTGCCCACAAATCAAGTGCCAAGCAGGACGTGGGAGGAGCTGGGGAATGCTGAGATGGGCTAGGCTGAGCCGGAGCTGGGCTTCTTGGCCCACCTGTTTACTGCCTTCAACTGACTGTCTCCTCGCTGACTCTGGGGCCCCCTGGTGGTCTGATGTTATACCTGGATGCAGGCCTCACATGCTGCCTTCTGCATACCCCTGCCTCCATTTTGTCTGTCCTCCATGCTTCCCCTCAGCAGGGCACAAATCCTCTGAAATCACAGCCCACCAGCCCACGGTGACCTTTTCACTAGGGCCTCCATCTGGGCTCTAAATCTCGGTTGTCTTTGTCTAGTGCTTATCATGGCCAGCATTGTCCCTGCCTTGCCTGGTGAGGCTAGAACTGCCAGATTCCAGCAACTCCATCACCCAGGCCCACCCAGGACTGGCTGGTCCCTGCAGCAGCTCTAGGATGTGACTCTGCCCCTGGTTCTGGAAACCAAGGGTCATCAGCAAATGAAGACAAGGTTGCAAAGTGTGGTTTCAGTCCACCCAGGGAGCAAAGCCCTCAGCTCAGGTTCCCGAGGGTTCCTGGATTCCCCTAGTCATGCACAGGTAGAGTTTGGGAGGCCTGAAAGCAGGGGCACTGGGATGGATGGAGGTGGGAGGAAATGACTGGAATGGAGGGGCAGGTAAGAGAGCAGGGTATCAGGAAGGAACTGCCTACATTCAGATGACTGGGATGAAACAGGGACAGGATGGTCATGGGGAGGGGTCCTGGGAGATAGGATCTGAATTAACCATTGAAGGTTGTGGGGGCACACGGAGGCACCCATATGGAAAAATGGATGCAGCAGCAACAAGAACTTTCTTCTTTGGGGTTGCAAAACTTCTCTTCAATGGCTAGGCAAGGACAGTGGACCTCTGACAAGGAAGCCCAGGCTGCAGAAACAGCTTGAGGGACCTCCTGGTCCCTTTCAGTCTTTTAGTGAGAAGTAGAATCCACCCAGTCCTGTCTCCAGCCCTGGTGCCAGAACCAAGCCCTGCCAGGGCTTTTGGAGATAACTCCAGGACAGAGAGGGCCAATGCTCTCTTCGAGAATCCAGGACCTTGGTCCTGCAGGACCCAGGTTGAGGAGTTTTTGACTGGCCCAGGTAGGAGGATCCTGACTGGGCAAGCGAACAGCTCCTAACTGTATAGGTGGAGGAATTCACCGGTCTAATTGACCTTTGCTTCTTTTTGGATACTTCTGCTAGGGTCAGGCAGCTCCCTGGTCTTATTCCTCTCCTGCTCTTGTCCCTGTCTGAGGTCTGGGAGCCGGGGTCATCTGGCAGCACATGGAACTTACCGCAGCCATGAGGCCATGGGCCTCCCTCACAGTGGCTATGGTGCTCAGAGCAGCTCCCAGGCTCAGTAGCCCTGCTAGGCTGATCCCCACATAGAAAGCTGTGGGAAGAGAAAGACAGAGGCTATGGAATCCAGCATGGGGGCTGGGCATGCTTTGGGAGTCACGGAGCTAGAATTGACCTTCAGGGAGGTCACAAAAGACACATATCTCTAGCTCCGGACATCCCATAGCCCAGTAGCCTCTGTCCTCGAGACTGAGAAGGAAAAGGGAGGAGACTGCAACAAGCCTCATTTCTCCTGCCCTCCCTGCCTCACGGACTATCTTCCAGCACATCCTCATACTCTAATGACAGGTGGCATGTGGGGCTGTACCTTATCAGTGCAGGCCCAGGCCCCAGGCTTCCTGCCAGAGGGAGGCCTCATTAGTGCCTTGGAAGGCAGGGGCTGCGGCTATTCCTCCCCCAGTCGGGGGCCTCAATTTCTCTCACTTTTCCTTACTGGATGATTACCTTCCTAGATTCCTCGAATTCCTACAAGGAAGGCTCTCTCTTTCAAGTGCCCTTGCTCTTGTGGAAGTGAGACACCTTGACAGGTTTGGTCCTAACTGGGCATTTTCTGCCCTCTGTCTACGGTATTCCCTGCCAAACCCCACAGGCCCATCTGAATGAAGCCCCGAAAGCACAGACCTGGGGCCTGTTACAGCTTGACCACTGCTATGGGGCAGGGGAATCAGGGCAGGAGTGCCTGCTGTTGCCTAAACCTCCCCACCTTTGTTAGTCCAACCAGGACACTGGGGAATCCTCTCCATACCCCTGACCTCTGGCTTTTGCCCAGAGCCAGCTCCTCTGGGCAGCCTAGGGCTGGGGAGTAAGGTGGGTTCCTCCCAGACGCTTCCCTGTCCTGAAGCCCTCCCACCTCCACTCTGCAGCCATTTCTGGCCTCACTTACCCCAATAGCGCAGTGTTTCATAGGGGTTCCTCTGCAAGGATGCATGGCCAATTACAGTAAAGTGGTCTCCAAAGTGGGTGACAACTGTCATGGTGGCCAGAGAGAGGCCCAGCAGCTGAGAGTGAAGCAGACTCTCCGTTAGCACTGGGGAGTTGCAGAGGCCCCTCCTACTGACAGAATGTAGGGCCTGGGCTTCTTGGGCCCCCAGCCTGACTTCCTCCAGCTTCCTGGTTGCATAGGAGCAAGGCAGCTACAGGAGGCCTACATATTTCTGTGGGCAGGCACCCAAAAACACCTTACTACACACAGAGAGAATAGAAAACACACTTGTGCCCATTTTCTCTGAGGACCCAAGGGCTCACATCAAACTGTCTGCAGAGACTCTGCAGTCCCTGTCCTGGCAGCCCCAGTTCGAGTGCCAGGCAGCACTCCTTCCGGGTAGTCCCTGCACACTCTAAGTCACCAGCCAACCTAGGTTCTCCTGGGCTCTTCACTGACCTTGGGGTGACAGTTGTGCCTACAAGGACATCATGTATGGATGTTCACAGTCTTCTAGGGGTGGCCACCAGGGACCCAGAACCAACCTGCCGGACTGTGGTGTGTCGGGAGGGGAGGCCACACTGCTGGAGGCCCAGGCATGGTAAACTATTTCCTCTACAGCCCCCGCCTACCCATCCACTCCTCTGTCCCACATATGCATGTTACCAAGACAAAGAAGTTGGTGATCAGTATCTGGCATTTGGCAATCTTGATTCGATTCCAGTGCCCCATGGTGCTCAGCTCCTCTGCTCTCTGCTCTCCTCTCCCCTCCTTTCACCTCCCCTCTCCTCCCTTCCTCTTTACCCTCCTCCCTTCTGTGGTTCCCCAGTGGGTGGGGACCTCAGACCACAGCGGACACAGTGCTATTGCTGTGTTCTCCTATCTGTCAGCAAACCTTGTAACCTAGTGGCTGGGTTGGGGGAAGAAGGGCAGGCCGGAAGGGGGGCAGTTTCTATACCCGCTGTTGCCTTGGCCTGGCCTGAGACAACCGGGCTTTTGTAGGCACATGAGGCCTCCCTTCAGTTGGGCTGGGCCACGCTGCAGCATGGGGAGGGAGTGGGGTCTTGAGGGGAGCAGAAAGAGAAGAGCCCAATGACTGGCATTGCTTATAAAGGTGAACTAATCTGTAACTGTCCAACTGCTTAAAATCCTTTAGTGTTTGGGTTAGACCTTGTGTCCCAAAGTCCTCCTGGGATTAATCCCCAAACAGGACTTCTGCAGGTGGTGACCGAGTCTCATGACCGGATAGCATTAGTCAATTCATAATCAGCACAGAGGAGAGGGGTGTGATAGAATCAAATCTCAGGAGAGTCCAGGGGTTGGGCAAACAGGCATGGTACGTACATAGGAGTTTCAAGGTGGGGGAAGTCTATGGGTATTGGCCCTTGGTGGGCTAGCCATATTTGATAGAAAGACAGAAATGAAAACAAAGCAGGCTTCTCACAACCAGCACGTGGGAGGCTGAGGCAGGAGGGTATTAGCGAGTTAGAGGCTAATCTAACACACATAGTGAGTCCCCCGTCTCAGAATGCATAGGGTAGGGAGATGGCTCAGTCGAAGTGCTTGCCCTGCAAGCATGAGGACCTGAAGTCGGATACCCCAGAACCTATGTTGAGAAGCCAGGCATGGCACTGCGTGCTTGTAAGTCCAGTGCCGTGGAGGCTGAGATACCGTGATGATACTGATGAGGATACCTGGACTCATTGGCCAGCCAGCCTACCCACTGTCAAATACTCTGCATCCGTAAGTCAGTTGGATGACTCTTGAGGAAGGACACCTGAGGTTGACCTTTGGCCTCCACATGCCTCCACCTACACCCTGCCCCAGGAAACACACACATAGAACAATACATAGTAATAAAGAAACATCTGAAACGCTGTCAGCCACTTTTGGAAAAGGGAACAAGTATTTGCTTACTTCAAGTATCGGGGCCCCACAAGAGGGTCTGTGCCTTACTCTCACAAGGGCTCTCTGTTAAAATGTGCATCTGCAATAACACAGGATGACGTAAGGCATGGACTGGGCGGTACTGCAGACTCAAACACACGTGGGCCATGCTTAGTGGGCTTTGGAGGCCATAACATGAGTGCGCTCCTTAAAACCTGGTGACATCTGAGCCCATCCAGATATCTGAGGCTGTTTCTGGGTACCCGGCAAAGGGTGTGTGACTCTCTTTTCACACCCTGTAATGTAGGAGGATCCTCCTAGTCGGAGGGCATCTTGGTAGGAAAAGGAGGTAACTGTGGAAGTGACCCCTGAGCCTTCTAGAAGCCAGTGAAATAAGGGCTGTGTACTGGCTGTCAATGTTGGTGCTGGGAAGATGACCAAATGGCCACCCATTGAGGAAGACTGACATTGGAGCCTACTGCTGTGGTTCCCTCTTTTCTCCTTCTTCCCAAGGGGCTCCAGGTGGCTCCTCTACAATTCTCATCTCCCCAAGTCTCCATCCTAAGACTGGGGCTGGTGAGGGGTGACCACTATATCTGTCACTCAGGGAAGAAGAGTCCAGGACCCAACCAGGATGCAGATCAGCATAGGTGCAGCCCAAAGAAAGTCTCAGGGGGTGGCCTAAGCATTCAGTGTGCGTGGCCACCTGCAGCAGGGCCTCCTGCTTGCTCACCACCTGGTCTTGTTCACTCCTCAACCACCTTTCTCCACCTGCATGGAAGAAAGAATCCGGCAGCCAACATGGGCTTGGAACCACCTAGAATCCCCTCCTCAATTCCTCTGTACCTAGGAAAAGAGTGGAGACAGGTGCTTCCCTCAAGTGGCCTCACTTTGTCTTCTCAGAGTGGTAAGGACCCCAGGACTGGCCCTCCGATACCAGGTCTGTTCACCCTCTTTTCCCCAAACCCAGCAGCTGGGCCAGGGAGCCATGTGTTGCAGGACCACATAGCAGCATGCCTTTCGAATACCTTTGCCTTCCACCCTTCTGTTCTGACGCTCTCTGGCTTGCCTATTGCCTTCCTCGGGGTATGATGGGCTATGGCTCATTCCCAGTAGAGGGCAGCACTGGCTCTCTGAAGTCAGGGTGGGGCCTAAAGCTTCATGTTCAGCCTCAAAGAAATAACTCAGGGATCAACTTTGACCCTACCATAGACCCTGTTCTGTGACCGTCTGCTGCCCAAATCCCCAAGATGCTGTGTGTGTGTGTGTGTGTGTGTGTGTGTGTGTGTGTGTGTGTGTGTGTGTGTGAGAGAGAGAGAGAGAGAGAGAGAGAGAGAGACAGACAGAGACACAGACAGACACAGACAGACAGAGACAGAGACAGAGAGACAGAGAGGGACAGACAGAGACAGACAGAGACAGATAGAAAGACAGAGAGACAGAGACAGAGAGAGAAAGACGCACTTTTAGAGTTTTGGTTTCTTTAAAAACACAGAAATATTGTAAGAATACAGTATTTTTAAAATACCATGTGTGAAATATGGAGCTGCTTCAGATTGTCCACAGCAGCTGACTATGTTTTACGTCAATCTCTAGCAGAGACATGATTTTGCCAGCAGCAGATAGTTCCTGTGACTGTGTGATGTTTGGAATTCCGGGGACGTTTTAAAGGGAGTATAAATGCTAGGGCTCCAAGAGGTTGGGTGCGTTGTTGGTTGTTTGCTGTTGGTCATGGTTTGTTGAGTAGCCATGTGGAAAGAAGAAAGAAGGAAGAAGGAGGAGGAAGTGGAGGAGGAAGAGGAAGAGAAGGAGGAGGAGGAGGAAGAGAAGAATTATTAGATATCCTGATGGCAAAGATCAAACCTGCCCCAAGGATCTAGATGCCCCGAGTCAGCAGGAAGCAGTCTAATGATAACATTACCCTCTTTCCTTTCTATCGTTTTTTTTCCTCTTCTAGTGTTAGGGGTTTGAAAAGGTGAAAGAAAGGGGGGGGGAGAAAGAGAGAAGAGAGAAGAACCCATAGAGTAGCCAAAATCCAGCTACAAGCGGCACCCAGATGTGGGCCTAGGCAGAATGGGAAATTTGATCTCATGGCAGGAGATGAAGGAATGAGTATTTTAATCAAGACAATTTATTGTGGCTGTTACCACTGGGATATATTTGCACCCAGAGAGGGTTTTCTTGTTTTTCTTTTACTTCTTATATTCTGTTTCAAAAAAACGTTGGGAGAATGGCTAAGCGGTTGGAAAACTTTTGGTTAGAAGTAGAGGGTCCTGAGAAACAAAAAAAATGGTGGAAAAGGGTAAACAAAAGGGGTCACGCTGGTCTCTGGTGTCTGCAAGGGATGCAGAGTTGGCTGCAACTGGAAAGATTGCAGGTGGAGGTGGAAGCGCTGGGGAGGCAGGGGCACCAGAAAAGGGAGAGCAAAAAGACTCATCCTAATGACTGTGCAAAAAAGCAGGAGTTTCCTGCAGGAGGAAAAGAAGGAAAGAGACTGTGCTAGAGGGCAGTCAGTTCAGAGAAAAGCTGAGAAGGAGGGAGGAGAGGCCGATGAAACAGCCAGTTCCAAAAGAAAGGGTTTATCTCTAACTGCTCTGCCAGAGTAGGAGGAAAAGTGGCCTGCGGTTACCGGAACACCATCTGCCTTCCCAATTGTCACAGTATATGCCTGCTAACGGTGTGGAGCGGGCTTATGACGGGATAGGATGGCGTCTAAGGTGGTTCGAAGAGGTTGTGGTCTCACCAAAGAGATGCAAACCTTATGTGAAACAAAATCTAAATAACTTGGCCACTCAAAATTATTCCCTGAGACTGAGAGGGATATGTTACAGCTGTACTAGAGGCCGGTCTGCAATCGCAATAGACAACATGGTGGAAGGAAGAAACTCTGAATACTAAACGGGGAAATACAGTGAGGGGAGTTAATAAAGTAAAAGGCCAGTTGCTAGACGAAGGCCCGTGCTCTGATATACAAGAACAGATTCAGTTCGATGAGGCTACAGTAGAACAATGTTGCTTAGTGGCTTTAAGAGCTTGGGGCAAGGTTGGAGAGTCGGGGAAAGATCCCCCTTGTTTACAAAGACATACAAGCATTCACTGATTATTTTTTTTCTTCCAAAGATTAGTCTCAACTGTGAACAAAACTGTATCAGACCCAACCCAAGACAGGTATTGACAGAGACGTTGGTGTTTGAAAATGTGAATACTGAACGTTATTAGACCATTAAAGGCACGAGCAGAGGCGACGGATGAGTGGATAAGGAATACAACCGGTATCGGTTCTAACATGTACCATGTAATATCATAGGTCAAGCTATAGGTAGAGGTCTCTGACATCAAGATTCCTGGTGCTTCAATTGCAGGAAATACAGTCATTTCCAAAGAGACTGTGACCATGCCACTAAAGAGCTCAGCTCTCAACACGCTCAGTGCTTTCATTGCGGGAATTGTGGTCATTTGCAACGACATTGAGAACAAGGATCTCTAAGGGCAATGATTTTCCTAAATATAAACCAGAAAGAAGGCCTAGGCTTCCAAGGGTATGCCGGCAACGTGGCAGGGGTTGCCATTGAACTAGTGAGTGTAGGTCCAAGAGAGATAGCCAAGGCAATTTCTTGCCATTGGGAAATGAAATGGGGGATGGCTGTCTCGAGGACCCCACAGCAAAAAGTACAAGTCGTTTCAAACAGCAGCTGAGAGACACCGGGTTATAGAAAACACCACAGAATTAAGTCAGTCTATATCCTGGAAGGATGTGTTAACACCGGAATGGAAGCCTGGGAAAGTTTTGCATTGGGCATGCAGATTTGTTTACATCTCCACGGAAATGCAAAGCTGTGGACACCATCCAAACTGATAAAGATTAGAACTGAGCAGATTGGGTTTCCAGAACGCTGTGGCCACTGATCCAGAAAGCACTTATTTAATTGAAAATGCCCGTTTATAATTTCCTGCTACATCCAGCATAATTAGTGGGTTAACATAGGGGGGGAAATGTAGTGACAATTTTGGAGTTTTGATTTCTCTATAAAACACAGAAATATTATGAGAATGTTTCTGTGCTAATCCCAGGTGTGGGCTGCGTCAGACCGTCCACAGCAGCTGACTATGATTTGCCTCGTGCTCTGGCGGGGGGCGTGATTTTGCCAGTGGCAGGTAGTTTCTGTGATTGTGTGATGTTGGGAATTCTGAGAACTTTTCTGAAGGTTAAAAAATGCTAAGGCTCGAGAGACACAGTGGATTGTTGGCTGTTTGCTCTTGGTCAAGGTTTAAGTAGTGTCCCACAAAGAAGAAAGAAAAAGAAATTAGATATTCTGATGGCAAAGATCAAACCTGCTCCAAGGAACTAGAAGCCCCTAATTAGCAGGAAGCAGTCTAACAATAACGTTGTTCCCTTTCCTCTCTGTAATTCTTTCTCTATTAGCCAGTGTTAGGGTGTGGAAAGGGTAGAAAGGGGCTGGAGAAAGGTGGAAGATCGTGTGTGTGTGTGTGTGTGTGTGTGTGTGTGTGTGTGTGTGTGTTTCTGTGTCTGTGTATACATGTATTTGTGTGTATATGGGGTATGTGTGTACATGTGTGTGTTGTGCATTTTTCGTTTTTCTATGGATATGAGTGATTGTGTATATATATGTATAGATGTTTATTTGTGTGTTTGTGTGTGTACATTTGTGTGTATTTGTATGTGTGTTGTGTGTGTTTGTGTATATCTGTGTGTGGTTTTGTATGTTATGTTTGTGTTTCTTTGTATGTGTGTGTGTTTTCTATGTGTTATGTTTGTATGTTGTGTATTTGTGTGTGTTTTCTTGTATTTGTATGTGTCTCTGTGTGTTGTGTGTATGTGTCCATGTGTGTATTTTGTTTATGTATGTGTTTGTTTATGTGTGTGTTTATGTATGTGTGTGTGTGTATTTGTGTGTGTGCATGTGCGTACTGCACCCACAACAGCTGACTGAATTAGTTGACTAAAAATGGTTTTATCCAAAAGAGATCCAATGACCAAAGGTGAATGTTTTATGAATAAATAGTGTTAGATTTCAATTTACCACATTAAAAAAATAATAAATAACCCGAGAGATGACTCAGTGGCAAAGGCAGCCTGATGACCTGAGCTCAATTCTTGGAGCTACACAGTAGAAGGAGGGGATTTCTGCAAGTTGTCCCCTAACAGCACCGCCATACATGTGCTGTAGCCCAGCCCAGCCCCCACTGTGGATCCATACCAGTACAGGTAAATGATAGGCTTATCAATGAGTGAGGAAGAAGACAAGTTTCCCATCCAGAGGACCCCAGAGAAACCAGGCTAGGGCTCCACCCTCCTAGAAGTAGGGCAGATTTCAGCACTCACAGGCAAAGCCACTTCCATCTTGAGAAGAGAGAGAGAGAGAGAGGCTCTTTGTGTAGTGGACACTTTGCAGGCAGTTTAGCCACGATGCTCATGGTCTTTATAGTAAAGTAGTGGGCAGAAGTAAGCCAGTGCTCTCCTGAGTTCTGTGGGTTACTCCAAGTGACCCAGACCTGAGGAGGGTCCTGTAGGAACCCTAACACATAGGTTACAACCTGAAGCTATGATTGGCACCTGCCGAGGGCTGGGGTGGGCACTCTTATTGGGGGAGCTTTCTGCTTCAGCCTTTCTGCGTCCCATCTCTGGGCAGGCTGTGCAGCGTTGGATGGAATTAGGGAACGCATGTGCTGGAGAAATGTTTGGGTGTGTGGGGTCACTGCTGGTTCCCACGCTAAAAGTATAGGAAGGACATAGTACTTTTATGATCTCAGCTGCAATAGAGGCTCTGAGGGAATCTTTGTGAACTCTAGCACGACTTCAACATTTCCTTAAGCTCCAAAGAGACTTCATTTCAAAGCATGTTTCTGTCAGTCCCCAGGTTGTCTCGCTGAGCCACACCCTCTTGGCCTACCCCCTGCTCCTACCCCCTGCTCCTTCTGCATCTTAGAGGGGAGAGGACAACACTTGCCACCTGTCCACCCACCCCAATGGCTTGTCCTCGCCCTCCCCAATGCAGTTGTTCATGTGTCCAATGTTTCATCCGTTCTCGTGTAGCCTTTACTTCACTGATGCCTCAGTTTACCCTACGCAGTTGCCTCCAGGGACTCTGGTCGGATAGAGAGACTTTGGCCTAGGTGCAGCTCTGCAGTTTGGAGGTTGTTATTCTTCTGTCCTCTTAAGAGCCACCTGGGTGGAGGACAGGCAGAGTGGGACCAGTCCAAACAGCACCTGACATCTGAGGGTCTGGCAAGGCAGGGCAGATGACACACAGCTCTTCCCACCCCAGGGAGGACAGCCTGTCACCTGGGCTCATGGAGATACCTGCATCCGAGTTCTCTTCCTGTTCTGTCACTGCCTGGACAGTGGGGCTCCAAGCCCGAGGGGACTGTTAGGGAACCTGTACTGGGAATGGCCCAACTTTTGCCTTTGTTCTGACCCTGAAAATTGTCCACCATCATGCAAGAGAAAGGGGCTGTTAGGGGCCCAGATGTCACTTGTCCTCCTGCTCCAATAGGCGGCAGCTGAACCTATTCTCAGTTCACACTCACAGCTGCTCCAGTAGAGGACATTAAGACTTACCCTCCCCCACCCACCCCTGTCCCTTCTGGGAGCGAGGCTGTCCCTCCCTCCCTCCCTATCAGTGGGGCCCAGTCGCAGCTGCTCCCCCCCCGGGGGGTGTCCAGGGTCCATAACCCCTCTCCCAGGCTCCAGGAACAACTGGAGGCACACCTCTCTACCTCCATGTGGTCCCATTCTTTAGTGTAAGGAGACTAGAAGCTTCCAGGACTAGGCCTGGGTTAACAGGCGGAGGTGGTAAGCCCGGAGACAGTAAGCCTCAAGACGACAATTACATCAGGAGAATAAAGGTTACATTTACAGGGCAGTGGTTAGAGTGGCTTAGCCTTGTAGATACCTAGGCCTGGCCAGATCGTCATGACATCTCCAAGACTGAAGGACTGGCACTGAAGTCTCAGTGGATAGTACCAGTGAGGAGCTTCAGGCCCAGCCCACGGGCAGCACTCACAGAAGGCCTGGCTCTCTCAAGGCCCAGTTCACCATCCCGGCCTGAGGAAAGTTTCTGCTATGCTATCCAATCTCATGTTGTTCCTCTTTCTCCCAGCCTCCCAAAGGGACCTGCAGCCACTCACCTGATGCCTTTGCTTTGGGAAAGAGAAACATTTGACTTTGGGGGGAGTGGGGTTCTGGACCATTTCTTGCTACTCGCTGCCCCTGAAGACAGAGGCACACTGTGTCTAATGGCTGTGGTAGGAGCTGGCAGTGTTAGGTGACCCACAGATTTCAGTTTGGATCTACTCTTAGTGGCCAGTGGCCTTTTTTTTTTTTTTTTTTTTTTTGCCATTTCCCAGTCTCACTTCCAGCAGTAGAATAGAAGGCATAGCTGCTACTTTGGGAGCCTCAGGTTGTTTCTCTAACCTGGGCTTTTATAGTAGGAGAAACCATGTGGAAGCTACTAGAACCACCTCCACTGAGGCACATAAACCAAAGCCACAAAAAGAAAGATTTTGGGGTAGTGAGTCTACCATCAAAGACTTGAGTTGGGTAACCTTAGGGAAGTGGGTTACCAACCTTAAGGTAGTGGGTAACCAACCTCAGGGGTGAGTGGGTAGCCAACCTCAGGGTGGTAGGTAACTTCAGCTATGATGGTAGCTGTTGGCCCAAGTGCTGGGATGCTAGAACAAATCAAAACACACCTCTAGATTAGGTAGACAGCCGCTAGGCTGGTAGAATCTCTCTCTCTCTCTGTCTCTCTCTCTCTCTGTCTCTCTCTCTCTGTCTCTCTCTCTCTCTGTCTCTCTCTCTCTGTGTCTCTCTCTCTCTGTGTCTCTCTGTCTCTCTCTCTCTCTCTCTCTCTGTGTGTGTGTGTGTGTGTGTGTGTGTGTGTGTGTGTGTGTGTGTGTGCATGCTGCTCGGAGGTGCGTGCATGCACCAGGCATGGTAACTGTCACTTAGTGAATCTCATGGAGAGGGTGGCTCGTGCTCGAGCTTGTAGGCGTGTGGTGTTCCAGGTCCACACAGCGTCAGGTGTCAGTGTCCCTGACTCTGGACATTCTCATGGGCAGTGATGGCTCCTTATCGTTTAAACTGCAGTTCTCCAAATCTGTGAGATGTTGAGAGTCTGCTCATCTGACACCCACAGGTCTTCCTTGGTGAGGTGTCTATAGCTTTTAAATGAATTGTTTTATTTTTCATACTTAAGAGTTCTTTGTAAGTTTTGGTAATTTAAAAAAGCGGTGGAACTGGTTCCGCACGTACCTTGCCGGTCGCGCTCTCTCGCTAGTTCTGGCCCTGGCCTCCCGCAGCTAGTTCTGACTCCCGCAGGCCATTGAGAAGGGAGGAGATCAAGACGGAGTCTACGGAGTAGGATGGTTCAGATTTAGGTGAACCAGGTCGATTTTATGTTGTCCAGGTGGGCGGTTTATATCTTTATCAATTGGCAGTGAATCTATTGTGTGGATGAATGGTGGATTGAGAATTTAACATATAAATATAATTGCTAAATTACAAATTTCTGTGACTTTGATTTACCAGGCTTAAGAGGACAGTGTGTGAACGAAATGGCTGAGAGGCAGTTGGAACGTGTGGATCTGGTTTTGTTGCCTGTGCGGAGAGAATGGGAAGGACGGCAGAACGAGATGTGTGCGTGTGTGTGCGTGTGCGAGTGTGTGTGTGTGCGTGTGTGTGCGTGTGTGTGTGTGTGTGTGCGAGTGTGTGCGTGTGTGTGTGTATATATGCGTGTATGTGTGTGTGTGTGTGTGTGTGTGTGTGTGTATATGTGTGTGTGTGTCTGTGCCAGGCATGGTAACTGCCGCTTAGTGGACCTCGTGGAGAGGAGACAGCTGGGAGAGGGCAGCTTTCAGACGAGTGGCAGAGTAGCATCCAGAGTGAGTGGATCCTACTCGTGGGAACAGATAGCAAACGACAATTTTTGATTTTTAATGAAACAATTGTGTATTTTGGATAGGGCGCCTTTATCATCTAACGTATTTTGAGGGCGCCAGACAGATGTGTCAGTGGGTAAGAATACTTACTGCTCCTGCAGAGGACACGGCGTTAGTTCCCAGCCCCCATCTGGTGACTCACAGTCATCAATAACTCCAATTCCAGGGAATCCAGTGCCATCTCCGGCCTCCACAGGCGCCGGGCATGCACGTGGTACACAAACACACACACACACATAAAACACTCATACATAAAAATAAATAAATCTTTTAATATATGTTGCAAAGATATTTTTCCCAGTCTGTGGGCTTGTCTTTTTCCCCCTCTGTCCTCCTCCTCTTCTTTTAAAAGAATTTATTTATTTATTTATTTATTTATTTATGTATATGTCCATGTGAGTGTATGCATACTTGTGTATAGGTAGACACATCAAAACATAATGCAGAGGCCAAAAGAGGGCATTAGGTGTCGTTATATATCACTCTTTACCCATGCCTTTGAAGCAGGCTTTCTTCCTGAAGCTGGGGTTTGTGTTTTTCCTGTTAGATCGGAAACCAACAAGTCCCAGTGATCCTTCTGTATGATCCCTCTCAGAGCAGAGGTCACGGGTGTAGACAGAATTCCCAGATGACTATGTGGATGCTGGCAATCTGAACAGTTGTACAGCAAGTCCTCTTAATGGCTGGGCCAGCTCTCCAGCTCCCCACAACCCTGACCCTCTCTCTTTGATATAGGTCTCATGTACCCCAGGCTAGCCTTGAGTTCACTGCATCCCTGAGGATGACCTTGAGCTTCTCCTGACACCATCTCCCAAGACAGGTATACATTACCACATCTAATTCCTGCCGTTCTTTTAGCAGCATTTCTGCGAAGAAGATACATGGTTTGGGTGTGAAATGCTTCCTACTGGCTCATGTATTTGAACACCTACTTCAAACAATACCTGGGGTATTGTTTGGGGATGTTCCAGAACCTTTAGGAGGTAGGGCCTCACTAGAAGAAGTAGGGCACTGTGGGGTGGACATAGAATGTCATAGTATGGCCTCACTCCCTAACCTATCTCTGCTTCCTGATCCACAGAGATGTGAGCGAACTCTCTCATGTTCCTGCTGCTACAGTTTTGAGCTGCTCCACTGCTACGATGGACTGGGAGCCAGAACAAATCATTCTTTCCTACAGTTCTGTGTATCCGGTATTTTGTCAAAGCAACAGGTAAGTTGACTAATACAATCTTCAATTTTAATAAAGTCCAATCTCTTGGCTATTGATCTTGTGAGTATGTTGGATTTCTTTGTACATCTTAATAAAACTTACCAGGACATTTAAAGCTGTTCTTTTCCACTAGCAAGGAACACACCATACCGTCCCATCTCAGGCTTGGGAGGACCTCATCATGCTCCAGCCCTAAGGATCTCGATAGACTTCTCTTCCTGGAGTCACCGTGCTGCACTGCTGCTCCATAGACACAGTTCTGCTTCCTGGGCCCACTGAGCAGGAAGCTGTAGGCATCTGTCCTAGTTTTATTTATGCGGCTGCGATTGAAAAGCCTGACCCAAAAAAAAAAAAAAAAAAAAAAAAAAAAGGCAGGGAGAAAGGAGTTCATTTTAGCTTACAATTCCAGGTTACAGTCTGTCATTGTGGGGGAAGCCAAGACAGGAACTTTAACAGCTAGTCACGTCTCACAGCCAAGAGCAGAGGGAAAATGAATGCATGCATACTTGCTTGCTTGTGCCCAGCTGTATGTCTCTGTTACCATACACTTCAGCAGCCCGTATTGTAGGGAATGGTGCTGCCCATGTTGGGCTGGGTCTTCCCACAATTAATTAAGACAGACCTCCACAGACACATGGGCCAATCCAAAGTAGATAAACCCTTCACCGATACTCTCTTCCCAGGTGACAGCTCTAGGTAGTAACAAGTTGACATTTAAAGCTGAATTTCATGATATCTTAAAATGACTTGGTCACATGGTATATGTTTGAAGGTCAGGTGATCAAATCCCACAGGATTTGGGGGAGGCTTCTGCCTTGATGAGCTTGTTAGTGTACACTGGACTGGGTCAAGTACATGGTCCTTCCTACTGTGTAAGATACAGCACAGTGTCTAGTGGCTCTTTGAATTTTGCAGTTAGCATATTTAGTAACCCAAAGGGTCATCACTTTTCAGTGAGGCCCAAACGAGAAGAAGCTCTGCAACAGGCCCAGGCTGCTGTGCAACTTTCTTAGCTGCATGAGCCTCTCTGAGCAGCAGGTCCTGTGCTATTCAAGGTGCTTATGGGAGGTAGGAACTTCAGATTCCTGAAGGAACTTCACGGTCTACCTCCCTTGGTCTGTGAGGTTGAACCCTGCCATCCTCTGTGGATACTTCTTCAAATCTTCAATTACCTCAAGGCTCCACACAGCATGTGGCCATTGGACACCAACTGGCCACATGGCCTGAAATGTCCATTGAGTGACCCATGGTGCAATGGGGTTGGGGAAACACAGGTGTGTGTCACCATTTGGTAGAGGCAGCAGATGCAGGGCAAGTCTGATAACTAACGACCCCACGTGAGTTACTGTGCTCATTCCTGGGACAAGATATTTGGCAAAAGTATTATAAGGGAGCATTTATTCTGACTCACCATTTGAGGGTGTAGTTCATTGTGATGAGGACTGCATGTGCTGGGAACATGAGGCAGATAGCAACATTGCATTCACAGCTAGGAAGCAGAGCAAGATGGATTCTGGTGCTAGGTTTGCTTGCTTTTTTATTTCAATACCCTAGCCCTAGTCAGTTAACCAACTCTAAAAAAAAAAATCCCTTTCAGACATGCCCTAGGTTTATTTCCGTGGTGATTCCCAGGAGATTGAAAATCAAGACTGACTACTGCAGACTACAAAGTTCCATCGAGCTTTCGGAAGAGCTCCGGTGATGCTGGTAGCTGTTCCTGCTTCTCTCCCAGTGCCTCTAGGCAGCACCTGCACTCCTAAGTAATTTCCTATTGGTCACTGAGAGAGAACAAGTCTTGGATCCACTTCCAATTGCTTTGAATTGGCTTCTAATTGCTTTGCTTGTCATGTGGGTAATCTTCAGCCTCCTGTGAGGAATGGAAGAAGGAAAAGAGCCAAGCAGACAGGACCCGGAACAATTATCCTAATTTTTCTTACTTGACCTGGAAGAAGAGATAAGGTTTACGGTTTCCACTCTTTGGTGGCCATTAGGTCATGATGGTCAGGGAATTGGAAGGAGAGCATTTGGGGAAAAATGGTGGTAACAGGAGGTTAGAGGAAAGGACTATCTCTCTCTCTCGCAGTGCACAGCACAAGGTGTGAAGAGCCTTATGTTCCATAAGGATGTTGGGCACAGAAATAAACCTCTGGGCTAGAGGAAGCTCCATGGTGCATGAGATGACCTAATCCGTGGCCACCAGCTGGCCTTTCCCCTAGATTTCCCTGTCACTGGCAAAAGGGCTTGAGAAGGATTCACCTGGAGATCACGTGCGGACTGAACGGTACATGAGTATCCATTCATTGAGGTTCGTCTGCGCTAAGGTTCCTGCTTGGCACTCACTGATAGGTGAGATTGGAGTACTGCCACCATGGAAGAGACCCCTCTGTTATCGCTGACACCAAGGCATACCTGAATGTGAGCTGGATTTTTGGGCCCATGGTGCTTTCTTGGTATAGTTGATACCCTGCTGTGTATCTCATGGTTTTCTTATGAACAGGTAGGTCCTTGGCACAGGTAGAGAGTACAAGCTCAGAGAATCACAGCCCTTAACAGTCTCCATCACCCTGGCCTAAGGACAGAAGACGGCATTTTCTGCACCCCAAGGAGCTGGAACAATGTCCTCTGAACCCATCTATGTAGACATGTTTCTGTAACCACTGCCCATGGTCCTGGAAAAACAGAGGTTAAGCCATCAATAATTCTTTTGTTCTTCAGTGAAAATCCACCAGTGACTGACAGATTAAACTCAGGGCTTTTGCGTACACTAGGCAAGCACCCTGCCTCCAAGTTATATCCCATCTCTATGCCAATAACATTTATTTTCCTGTCCCCACTACTCGACGTTCTCTTGGTCAAGACTTCTAGCACAGGCACTACACTGAGTCCCAGTGCCCTTGAGGTTGAGGAGACCATGGGTCCACTTTGAGGTACTCTTGTGAGAGAATCACCGGGATGCAAGGGGATGACTACAGGCTGGTACAGCTACCCTGGCCAGTGGAAACAGGCTGTGGTTTCACAACAGAATGTCTAGAGAGAAGATGATGTCCTGCAACTCCGGTCTCGTGATTAACATCGGTAGAAAGACTCCACTGCCCAATCGAGGCAGGACTGCCGAGGGCGCAGACCCTTCAGGAATGATGGCTTAGGTCAACCACCAGGTAAAGGACCACAATCAGTTGAAGCACTCGCAGAAGCAAAGAGACATTCAGGAAGATGGTTATAAATACCAGCCAAGCCATGTGACTGGCTGCAGCCCTGAGCCTATGAAGGTTACAGAATTTTTTCCTATGCTGCGAGCGAATATGACTGAATGATTCTTTCTTCCCCACTCCAGACCCCTGCACCTAGTATTTGGGTTCCGAGAGCTGCTAATTTTCTGTCTTTGGATTTGCTGCAGCTAGCCAGAAGGGGGATGGATAAGGACACAGGACCTCCCCTCTCTGTGGGGGTGAGGACGTGCATCTGTCTGTGCAGTCCCAGCTGTCCGTTAGGTAAAAGTGGAACCTTGGTTTTATTCAGAAATCTCACCAAAGGGTTTCATTTTTGTAAGAGGTTCAAAACAGGCAGGTCCTTAGAGACAGAAAATGGCTTCCTGGTGTTAGGGAGGGAATACTGGGAAGAGTGGGTGCTAATGGCAGTAGGGAGATAGGATCTGGTATGCTAGGAACATTCAAACACCAGATGATGGTGGTGGTCTGGTGGAGTTACTGAAAATCACAGATCTGTGTGTTTACTCAGAGCAAATCAGATCCCATGCCAATTAGATGCAATGGGGTTTCTTGTTTTATAAGTGACGTTATCTGTAGATGCCAGGGGGAAGGGGGAATCTGCATGGTGTCACCTTCCCTGAACTGAGGGTAGCAGCCATGAGTGTGGAGGTGAAGCAGGGACCCTCTTTAGACCTCACATTTGTTTCTGCCTGGCTCCCTAGAGCTTCTCCCTGAAGTCTTGGGTGATGGCCTCCTCCTGTGCTATTCACAGGTCGGTGTTGTACAAATGTCTGCCACAGATTTTCTGAGAGCTCGGCAATCTAGAGGACTTCCTGTTTCCCACTTCCCACCCACAGGGATTCCAGCTGGCTACTGGCTACTGTGCCAGCCAGGACCTGTTCCACGGGCCACCAGCCCCCCTAGTCAAGCAGGGGTCGTCTGTATTGGCCCTAGTCCTCCCTATGAAAGGCCTGGGGAGCGTCTGTCTCCAGTTCTGGTTTCTAGTGCATGGCCTTTCTCGGTCTTATGCCTGCTCTCATTTTCCCTTTCCTCATCCCCCCTTTTATTTTTAACCTCAAATACAGACTACAGCAGAAGCCTGAGATCAGCAGAGTCCTCATCCAGTCCCCAGCAACCTGTACAGACACTCTGTGCCCTGTGGTAAGGCACACACAGCCAAATTGTTCATCTTTGCTGTGACTAAATGATAGGTTGGCGGCACTCACTCTCTGCTGCCCATCCTCCAAACAGAAACTGTGTGAAACGCGGACTCTCCCCCTTCTCAGCCCCCATCACCCGACCCTGCTTCTATCTCTGTAAATCTGAAGTCTCCAGGGACCTCTCAGGAGAGGAATCCATGTCTATGTGGTAGGCTTCTTTTCCCTGGACAGTGTCTAGAAGCGTTCTGTCCTCCACACCTTTCCCCATGCCTGTGCAGGCCACCACTTCTCACCTTCCCACAGCAGTCTTCCATACTTCCTGGTTCATCCCGCTCTCCTCTAATCTATCTACATAACCTGTAGTTCGACCATCTTTATACCGGCATTGGTGGCCAGCATGGTGACCTTGCTTAGACTGTGTTTCCATCCCCCAATTAGTGCTATAGATCATACCTCTAAAGAGAGGGAGGAAAAGCCAGAACTAAAGACACACTCTCTCTCTCTCTCTCTCTCTCTCTCTCTCTCTCTCTGTGTGTGTGTGTGTGTGTGTGTGTGTGTCTGTGTGTGTGTGTGTGTGTGTGCCTGTATGTATGCACCTGGATAATAGTCACTTGTGTTCATCTCGGTCTAGGACAAGTGTTCAATTCTGTCTTGGCTCATTTTTTCTTACTATGTCAAAACTTCTGAATCTGGGGAAAGTGGAAGAAAAGAGATTTGTATAGGTTTAAGGGCATGACAAATTGCATCAGCTTGCCTTGGTGACAACCTTGTGATGATGGTGTCACGATGGCTATAGGTGAGATGGGAAGTGAAAGAGTGGGAAGGGGTCAGAGTTTGTGTGTGTGTGTGTGTGTGTGTGTGTGTGTGTAAGCAAATATGGACAGGATTATGTCTTTTAGGTGTATGTTTGTGCACGTGCATTTGCAAAGGCCAGAGGTCAAGCTCTGTCATTCCGCAGGAGCCAGTCACCTTCTGGTTTGATATAGGGTGTCTTCTGAAACCCACACATTGGAGATAAGGCTAAATTGATTGGCCAATAAACCCCAGGGGCTCCATCTGTGTCCCCAGCACTTTAATATCAAGCACGGGACACTGGTTCTCTGTGTGGACATCAGGTGTAGAGCTTAGGACCATTTGCTTGTGGGCAAGCATTTTACCTGCTTGTGGGCAAGCATTTTACCAGGTCTAGCTCCTAGTATTGTTTTGCTTTGTTGTTGTTGTTTGTGTTGTTTTTTGTTTTTGTTTTGTTTTTTGGCGGACGTTTGCAACAATCTTCTTTGAGAAACCAGCTGGTGTCCTTGAGGTCTACCTATCCCTCCCAAGAACTTTGTCCCCAGAGATACTAGCCCCAGGACTTCTGACAGAGCCACAATGAAGACCAGGCCTCCAACACAGAAACTTTCGAGGGGAATTCAAGCTACACCCAATCCACAGAGCCACAATCCTTCCTCCTATTAGAGGCTCTTACTGGGGAGCAAGGAGTCAGCAGAGCTGTTGAAGACAGCATTTGACATACGAGACCCCTGAGGACTTTTGCTGCATTCTGGTAAATGTTAGTTTTGTGGTGACACAGTTTCCAGGCCATATGCATGTGGGGACCAACATTCTGCCAGTGTCTCAAAGACCTCTGCTGGAATCTATAACACACTGCCTGTCTCTGCTTTCCTTCCTCTCCTCTCTCCTTCCCTTCCCTTCTCCCTCTCTTCTCTTCCCATGTTTCTGTCCTTCCTCTTTTCTCTTCCATTTTTTTCTTTCCCTTCCCCACTCGTCTCTCTCCTTCCTCCTCCTCTTCATCTCTCTCTCTCCTCTCTCTCTCCCTCTCTCCTTCTCTCTCTCCTTTTCTCTTCCCTTCTTGCCTCTGCTTTCCTCTCCTTTTCTTTCCCCCCTCTTCTTCCCTCTTCCCCTTCCTCTTCTCCCCCTCCCCTCCCCTTTCCTCCCCTCTTCCACTTTCAGCCTCCTCCCTTCCCCCAGGTATCTCCCACCTCAGAAGCCCTCTTGAGGGAACCTCTCAGGTCCCTGGCTGCTTCCGGCCCTGCTGGCTTCCTGCTGTTGCTGTCAGCCGGGAGGCTATTGTTCCACCTGGGTGAGATCACGTCCTGTTTTCAGGTCTTGGAAATGGACAGCACGTGTGGTCTGCTCATTTCATCTCTCTCCAAAAAGGAAGCATAGGCAGGACTGAGTGTTGGATAAAAGTTGTAGCCAGGAACTTTCTTCGCTATGGTGCTGCCTTTTCCCTGGACATCCACCCACTGAGAAGCTGGAGCCACCTGAAGGCCCCAGTACAACCACATTTTCATCTACTTGGGTGACTTCATTATTATGATATCGCGAAGTGGTGACTTTCTAATCCTATCTCTCACTGAACATTTATTAGCTGACACTGCTACAAAACAAACACAAACAAAACAAAAATACCATCCAGACTTTTCTTCTCCATGACAAAGTAAGTAGTAAACTACTTTTAGGATGAACCCACTGCCAGCTGCTGTGATCTGTCATTTACCTTGAAGTTAAGGACAATCCCTATCCCCAGTGTGGCCAGCAGGAGCTGTCCTGGCTCCTTTGTCTTGTTGACAGTGCCCTGTACCTGACTTACTCACTTTTGGTCCTGAGAGCCATCTCTGCTATTTTTTGCCTGCTGGTGGAATTACCATCACTCCAAGGAACTCTTCCTTTTATCAGAAAATGGTAATTTTAGGGGACCCGTGAGATGGCTCAGCATGTAAAGGGGCCTACGACCAGTCCTGGTGACATGAGTTCAACACCTGGAACTCCTAAGTGGAAAAAGAGAGAAGTAAATCCCGAAAGTTGTTCTCTGACCTCTGAATACATCTCTCTCTCTCTCTCTCTCTCTCTCTCTCTCTCTCTCTCTCTCTCTCTCTCTCTCTCACACACACACACACACACACACACACACACAGAGACAGACAGACAGACAGACAGACAGACAGACAGACAGACAGACAGACAGAGAGAGATGTTAAGATGTGACATTTGGACAGCAACAATCCACTGAGGACTAGTAACTGGGCCCATCCTCATCTACACAATTGCATCTGTATCCAGCTAAATGTTGACTGATCCCAAGATAAAGACAAAATGCAAGTTAATTCTGAGCTCTGTGATTCTGGCCCAGTAGCTGGTGAGTCTTCCAAGCTCTACCTGACATTGCCTGTCATTTGATCTCTGTGACAAGACATAGGACTCCCCCATCCTCAACGTGCCCAACCATGTCTCCATTTTCCAAACCATGCTGTGGGTCCTTGTCCCTGACTATATCCTTGGCCCCAGCAGACTCTAGCTTCTTCTCATCCCTGACCCCAGCCCTGTTCCCTGTGTCCCCAGTTCTCAAGCATTCAGACAACTTTAAAGAAAAGAAAGAGAAATGGAGAAAAGCAATGTGTGTTGTAGCTATGGGGAACAGAGGAGTGGGGGAAGATGAACCCCAATTCCACTCCCCTGTCAGGAGGACCTGCATCCTGGCTTGTTCCATGCACATGACCAGGCAGAGTGTTTCAAGTTCACCAGGGACCGGAGCTCCCAGCTCTGTGACTGAGAAAGGGAGCAACCTTCTGACCTTATTGTACCAGGTAGCATCGCTGACAGGGACTGAGCCATCCAGTAGTCCCAATGGAGATTCATCATGGAAGGCCATCAGCAGCAATAGGAAGAAGCATTAAGATGGGCAGGAAAGACACCAAGGGGATCTGGTTGTAAGAAGATGGCCCACTGACAACCTGATGAGTTAGCCGGTCAGACAGTGTAGGGGCTGTGAAGAGATGTATGAGGAGGGGGTGTCAGACGGTGGTGTTCCAGAGCAATGGTTCTCAACTTCCCGTAACCTGTGACCCTTCAATACAGTTCCTCATGCTGTGGTGATCCCAACCATAAATTTATGTCATTGTTACTTCATAACTGTAAGTCTGCTACTGTTAGGAATTGTAATGTGACTATCTGATATGCGACCCCTGTCAAGGTCGTGATGCAGGTTGAGAAGCTGGTTCTAGAAACTCAGGAAGACTGTAGGATGGGAGCCGGAGCTGGGATGTGGAAGAGAAAGGTGCAAGGGCTCACAAAAGGAAGAGGGAAACTGGCAGGAAGGAGATACCTGGAGAAATCAGACACTCCAGGATTCAGGCAGCTCAGGAAAGCACCTTTGGGAAGAGGGACAAGGGAGGACACACACGCTAGAGTGCTACAGTGTCAGAGTTCTAAACTGGTCCCAATGAACACACTCTACACCTTGAGAATAATGCTGGGGTCAGTGAGAAGGCTCAGTGGGTTAGGTGCTTTTGCTGAACCCGATAGCCCGAGTTGGGACTATCATCCTAGGGAGCCATACGCTGGGAGGAAAGACCCAACTCCTGGGAGTCTGAAAGCTGTCCTCTAATCTCCACTGTAATCTCTGACACTGTAGCTTGAACATGAGTTCGTGCATGCACCTCTCACCAAACAAATACACACACACACACACACACACACACACACACACACACACACACACACACAAAATGCTAGATGTGAGAAAACTAAGTTCTATAGCTCTGAAAAAATTAACTTTGGACCTGGTATATGCGTGAGTGCATGTGTGTGCAAGCATGCTTGCCTGCTTGCTTGCTAGTGCACATGTATGTATGTGTGTATCTGTGCATGAGGAGGTCGGTGGTCCATGAGTCTCTCTTTGATGGCTTTCCTCTTCATTGTTTTGAAATGAGGTCTCTCACTGAGCTTGGAGTTCACTCATCAGGCTGGCTGGCCAGCAGGTCCCAGGGGTCCTCCTGTTTCAGCCTCCCCAGCACTTGAGGCTATAGGTGAACACCACCACACCGGGCTGGACATGGTGCTGGACATCAAACTCAGATCCTCATGCCTGTTCAAGCACTTTGCTGACTAGGCACTCTCCCCAGCCCATACACGAGTCTGTACAGACAGTAGCTATGATTTAAATGCAGATGGGATAAATCCAGGGCATGCTCCAGAAAGAGCCACTATACTAATCCTTTGAAAGACGTACTCAAGCAACCAGAGAAGCAAGTTCTGGAAGGTGATAGAAGGAAGGAACCTGCAGAGAATGCCATTCACAGTATAAAGAACCTGGACGTTTCTAGAAGTCAGGGGTTGTTTTTCTTTAAAAGTTATTTTATGTCAATGAGTGTTTTACCTGCATGTATGTATGTACACCATTTATGTGCAGTGCCCTTGGAGGCCAGAAGAGGGGTTGGATCCCCTGGGACTGGAATTACAGCTGGTGGTGAGCCACCATGTAGGTCCTCTGTAAGAGGAGTCAGTGCTCTTAGCTGCTGGGCTGTCTCTCTAGTACTAATCAAGTCCATTTTTAAATGTTAAGTAGAAGTTGCATTCCAAGGACAAAGCTCACTTTATAGGTTGCTTTGGATTGGTTAATTTTCTTTTAGAATTCTTACATCCACATCCAAGAGGAAGAAATACAGTGGTTCATCTGGTTTGGAATCTGAGCCACGCTGGCATTATAAAGACAATTAGGACAGTTTATTTGGGGGGCTTCTTTATTGGGTTCTTATACCTCTTCCACCCTCCCAACCCTTATTCTACCCTAATCCCTTCCAACCCCCCAATACTAGGTAGGAGAAGGAAGGTTAGAAGGGAAAGGGAGCGTAGACCTCTTTAGACAACTTCCCGCTGATTAGAGCACTGAGTCCCTTGGAGGCAAACTCCATCTTCGTTGTCAGGATACCCTATTTCTTCTTCTCATCCCTGCTCATGACCACTTGACAACTACACTAGCAGCATGGGGAGCAGCGGTTGCTCCTGGCCCTCTCGGGACTCTCACACTTATACTCTCTCAAGAGTCCCCAGAATTCCAATCATAAATTATCTGCAGCTGGCAAAAATCATGCCCCTTCTAGAGTATGAGACCCATCATAGCAGCTGTGGACAATCTGAAGCAGTTCTGTATCCCACACCTGGGATTAAAAAAAACCACATTCACATAACATAACTGGGCTTTTAAGAAAATCAAATTTCTCACTATAGCATCCTTTTCAAGGTTTTCTGGATAAGTTTGTATAGGTTGGTTTTCTTTCTTCCTTAAGTCTTTAGTAGAATTCACTAATGTGGCCACGTAGACCTGGAGTTTTCTTTGTTGCAAGGTTTTACCCAGTGTCCTAGCTTGCCTTCCGTTGCTATGATAAACACCATGACCACAAGCAACTTGGGGAGGACAGGGTTTATTTCATTTTATAGTTTACAATCCATCATGAAGAAGACAGGTCGGAGCTCAAGGTAGCAACCTGGAAGCAGGGACTGGAGCAGAGGCCATGGAAGAATGCTGCTTGCTGGCTTGCTCCCTGTACTTCACTCAAACTGCTTCCTCTTCTTTTCTTTTCTTTTCTTTCCTTTTCTTTTCTTTTCTTTTCTTTTCTTTCCTTTTCTTTTCTTTTCTTTTTTCCTTTTCTTTTCTTGGTTGGGTGGAGGATATATTATTCTGTTTTGTGGATAAATGGGAATTTTCACAACAAAAAAGTAAAAGGGAAACACAGAGAGAGGAGTTGAATGTTTACTTTAAGCCAAGTAGGAAGGGCAGATATTGCCTAGAATATCTGTGTCTTCTTGGTCCCTTTCTACGTATTGTCCTTTGCTTAGAGCTCCTTTATGAAGATTACACCTTTGCTTCACTCGGCCTTCAAACTCTTGTCATAGCTGATTGTCCCAGGTAAAGAGTTGGGTTTTAAACAATGACATTATGTAAGCAAAGTCTCTTGGTTTGAATGTGAACTGTCCCCCAGAGTCTCATATGTTTTTAACATTTGTCTCCCAGCTGGGAAGGGTGTAAGACTTTCAGGAGCGGGAGCCTTGCTGGAGTTAGTCCACTGGAGAGGGACCTTGAGGCTTTATAGCCCAACCTCACTTCCTGTTCTCTTTAGCTTTCTGACTGTGGATGCAATGCTATCAACCAGCCTCCTCCTCCTGCCACCGTGCCTCCCTGCCTGCTTCCACCTCTTCCCCATCACGATGAACCCAAATAAACACTTTCTCCTTTAGTTGCATTTGTCCAGGTATTTTTATCATATGGTAACTGAAAAGTAACTAAGACATAGGATGTCTAAAATTTGGTGCTGTCAGTGTCTGCAATTATTGATGCCATTTTGTTGTTGTTGTTGGGGTTTTTTTTTTTTTGTTTGTTTGGTTGGTTTTTTTTTTTTTTTGGTAGGTCTGTCCTTCAACTTGCTTCTTTTCTTTTTCTCTCCATCTTTACTCAATTGGGTATTTCTTATTTGCATTTCAATTGTTATTACCTTTCCCAGTTTCCAGGCAAACATCCTCCTAACTCCTCCCCCTCCACTTCTAACCCCTCCCCATCCTCCCCCAATTACCGCCCTCACCCCAGGAATCCCATTCACTGGGGGTTCAGTCTTGGCAGGACCAAGGGCTTCCCCTTCCACTGGTGCTCTTACTAGGCTATTCATTGCTACCTATGCAGTTGGAGCCCAGGGTCAGTCCATGTACAGTCTTTGGGTAGTGGCTTAGTCCCTGGAAGCTCTGTTGGTTGGCATTGTTGTTCATATGGGGTCTCAACCCGCTTCAAGCTCTTTCAGTCCTTTCTCTGATTGCTTCAACAGAGGTCCCATTCTTAGTTCAGTGGTTTGCTGCTGGCATTCGCCTATGTATTTGCCATATTCTGGCTGTGTCTCTCTGGAGAGATCTTCATCCGGTTCCTGTCAGCCTGCACTTCTTTGCTTCATCCATCTTATCTAGTTTGCTGGCTGTATATGTATGGGCCACATGTGGGGCAGGCTCTGAATGGGCATTCCTTCAGCCTCTGTTTTAAACTTTGCCTCCCTATTCCCTCCCAAGGGTATTCTTGTTCCCCTTTTAAAGGAGTGAAGCATTCACATTTTGTTCATCCTTCTTGAGTTTCATGTGTTCTGTGCATCTAGGGTAATTCGAGCATTTGGGCTAATATCCACTTATCAATGAGTGCACACCATGTGTGTTTTTCTGTGATTGGGTTACCTCACTCAGGATGATATTTTCCAGTTCCAACCATTTGCCTATGAATTTCATAAAGTCATTGTTTTTGATAGCTGAGTAGTATTCCATTGTGTAGATGTACCACATTTTCTGTATCCATCCCTCTGTTGAAGGGCATCTGAGTTCTTTCCAGCTTCTGGCTATTATAACTAAGGCTGCTATGAACATAGTGGAGCATGTGTCTTTGTTATATGTTGGAGCAACTTTTGGGTATATGTCCAGGAGAGGTATAGCTGGGTCCTCAGGTAGTGCAATGTCCAATTTTCTGAAAAACCTCCAGACTGATTTCCAGAATGGTTGTACCAGTCTGCAGTCCCATCAGCAATGGTGGAGTGTTCCTCTTTCTCCACATCCTCACCAGCATCTGCTGTCGTCAGAGTTTTTGATCTTAGCCATTTTGACTGTGTGAGGTGGAATCTCAGGGTTGTTTTGATTTGCATTTCCCTTATGACTAAAGATGTTGAACATTTCTTTAGGTGTTTCTCAGCCATTCGGCATTCCTCAGCTGTGAATTCTTTGTTTAGCTCTGAACCCCATTTTTAATAGGGTTATTTGTCTCCCTGCAGTCTAACTTCGTGAGTTCTTTGTATATTTTGGATATAAACCCTCTATCAGTTGTAGGATTGGTAAAGATCTTTTCCCAATCTGTTGGTTGCCATTTTGTCCTAACAACAGTGTCCTTATAGAAGCCTTATAGAAGCTTTGTAGTTTTATGAGATCCCATTTGTCAATTCTTGATCTAGAGCATAAGCCTTTGGTGTTTTAGCACATGGTACTTATATGTCAACTTGCTTCTTTATACAACACAAGTACCCACTCAGGGAAGGCACCTCATACAGAGGGCTGTGCCCTCCCACATCAATCACTAATTAAACAAATGCCCTACAGCCAGGTGTGGTGGAGCACACTTTTATACCCAGCACTGGGGAGGCAGAGGCAAGCTGATTTCTGTGAGTTCAAGGCCAGCCTGGTATACATAGTGAGTTCTAGGACAGCCAGAACCACATAGTGAGACCCTGTTTTAAAAAACAAAACAAGCAAAAAAGGAAAGGAGGGAGGGAGAAAGGGAGGGAAGGAGGAGGGGGAGGGGAGGGGAGGGAGGAGGAGAGGAGAGAGAGAGAGAGAGAGAGAGAGAGAGGAGAGAGAACCCACAAACATGACATCAGACAGCCTGGTGGGGATGTTTTTTTTCTCAGTTAAAGTTCCCTTTTCCCAGGTGACTCTAGCTTGTGTCCGTTGATAATAAAAAACTTAACTGCATGCCCCAAATTTAATTTACTGAGTAGATATGGGACTATTATGTTTATCTGCTTCTTATGCAAATTCTGCTAGTTTGTGTCTTTCAGGGAGTATCTCTATCCCAGCCTGCCATGCCACCTGAGGCCATGGTGAAGCCCCTGCCTGTGCTGCTCCTGAGGAGCCATGCCCAGTATAGCTCTATGTCTATCTCTGTGACTCATATTACCATTAATGACCATGCAGACATCCCTGGTCTGGGCTACTTCCTGGGACCATGTTGATGGCCAAGACAGGGCAAAATAAACAGCCTTGACTTGTCTCCAAGTGTCAGTGTTCTTATTACAAATGAGAGTGCTCTTATTATAAAGTAGATCGCTATTTCTCATACATACTTCAATACACAATGGCACAGAGTAAACCTTTGAATTCCAAAGGGAGGAAAGGGACCCAGCCAGGAGAGACTGAAGTCCAGAGTGAAAAACACCAACCCCGTGGCTCCGTGTCCAGTGTCTGGGACTAATGATGAAACCATTTGGGATCCAACAGCCATGGATGGCCCTGCTTTCCAGTCACTTTGCCTGACTCCGTTCAGTACTGGCAGCTTTCCTTGATAGATGCCCCATGGCTGTGGTATACCTAATCTCCTGAAGTTGCTAATACAATCTAGGCTTCCTCTGTACAGCTTCACCTAATAGTCCCTAAGGTACTTCTTGAAGAGAATCCAGTCCTGCCACACATAGTTGGTGGTTTTCTTGAACCTTGGGGCAGATGCCCATGACCCGATAAGTTTTCTATTTGCACATTTACAAAATTAGCCCTTTGAGATCACAGCTGCCAAGTTCTGCTGCCAGCTCTATGTGCACCTTGATAGCCTTGGACCAAACCTGCTGTGACCTCTGTGCAGCATGATCCTGGGAAAATACTTCCTAGGTAGTTAAAACAAGGGAACATGGCCCACCTTTCTGTCCAACGTTCTCTTCCCAATCATTTACAGGGGTTGGGGATTTGGCTCAACGCTTGCCTCAAGGTCCTTGGTCCCCAGCCCCAAAAAATGAACAAAAACAAAAAAACAAAAAAACAAACTAATACATTTACATTTTATACCTTTAGTAGTAGGTGGATGGGTGTGGTCTTGCCTTCGATATAAGCTTTCCCATTGTCCACGTGCAGACTTCTGGCTTCTCTTTAGTTGCATTAATTTCTTTAGTAATTGGTGCAGCTTTGTCCATAGGTGCCTTATCTGCAGCCATATAAATTCATTCTTGCTTCTTTAGATTTGGATGCTACATTTCATACCTTTCTGCCCTACATTCTATTTTTCTCCCACTGTAAATCTTAGTAAATGCATCCAACAATAGCCACTATGCTATTTTTAAAATATTCTTTGCCAGACTTAGTTTATTATTGTTATTACTATTATTGCTGTTATTACTATTATTGCTGTTGTTATTATTGTTGTTTTGCTGCTGCTGCTGTTGTTTTTCAAGATGAGGTTTCTCTGGTAGCCCTGCCTGTTCTGGAACTCATTCTGTAGACCAAACTGGCCTCAAACTCACAGATTCACCTGCCTCTGCCTCCCAGTGCTGGGTTTAAGGCATGTAGCACACTGCCAGCTAATCTAGTATTTTTTTAATTCAGCCATATTCAAAGTAGTCAGAATAACTACAGAACGCAGCCACAGTCTTTGTCAAAATGTAACACAAATGGTCATTAGTTCCTGATGAGTCCTTATTCTCTGAAACCACATGCACACAGTTCTCAGTGTCTAAATTATTATGGACAGTCAGGTCTTCAGGGCTCCCACTCGAGTTGCCCAGTAAGTTCTTCTTACAATATTTTAGGGCTTTGGTAGCTCACAACTACAAACTCATTCATATCCACCCCAAAACCAATCCCAAAGTACATGGTCAGGTTTATCACAGAAGCTGCCCCACTTCTGGTACCAGTATTCTGTATTGCTTCCTTTTTGCTACTGTGACAGCATACATAATGAAAACAACGTAAAGAAGGATTGCTTATTTGGAGTTATAATTTGGATGGATTCATCATAAGAGGGAGGCATGCAGTGGGAGGCTATGTGGTGGCCCATTACTTTTGGTAGTAGGAAGCAGAGGTAGGACAGGGTGAACAGGCTAGAACATAGAACTCAAGACTTGCCCTCCAGTGACCCACTTCTGCCCACCAGACTGACTTCATCTCTCAAAGGCTAAAATATCCCCAAAAACACCCTCTGGGGAATCAAGTGTTCAATACATGTCACATTCAAGCCATAAGCGCCTTAACCATTTTAAGGTGCAGAGTTCAAGGAAAACCAAATCAACAAATTCACTTTGCTGTGCAGTCATCACTGCCATCCGACTCCAAGTGTCCTCGCCTTCAAAATTATGATCCATTAAGCCTGAGTGCAATTCCTTCTCCCACCCCTGCCCCACCACACCTATTGTGATGGTTAATCTTGACTATCAACTTGACATGGTATAGAATCACCTAGAAAACCTCCCCCTATGTGTGTGTGGGTCTGTGATGCTGTTTCTAGGGCGCTTAACTGAAGAAGATTCACCCCTGAGTGTGGTGGCACCGTCCTGTGTCTGGAGTTCTCCATAGACTAAAGGGAAGAAAGGGGCTGAGTGTGAGCATTCATCTTCTGCTCCTTAGATACAGTGTGACCAGCTGCCTTGATCCTGCTTTCCCTGTGACCCACTGTGCCCCCTTGCACTGTGCCAGATGGGCTTCCTTCCTTAATTTGCTTCTTGTCAGACACTTGCACAGGCAGGTAAAGGCAAGTACCTGATACTCATTATCCCACCTATGTGTCCTTAAACATGATGGCTTCAGGGACTTCATAGAGACTGAGCCACATGGTACCTTCCCCTCTTATTTTTTGTGGGGAAAACACAAAATAAGCATAAGCAAATAAAATTTATTTTTATGCGTGTTTCCTATCTATCTATCTATCTATCTATCTATCTATCTATCTATCTATCCATCCATCCAATCACCCACCCATCTAATCTTATCTATCTATCTATCTATCTATCTATCTATCTATCTATTTATCTATCTATCTATCTATCTATCTTTACTTGGGCCTGCAGAGATCAGAAAGGATGTCAGTCCCCATGGAGCTAGACTTGCACGGTTGTGGGCTATTTGAGTGGGTGCTGGCTGGGGTCAAACTTGCTCCTCTGGAAAAGCAGTGCTATTTTAACCACTGAGTCATCTCTCTAGTACTTGTCCTTTTTGTGATTAGTTTAGTGCATTTAATATTGTATCCTAAAACCTATCAATTTCCCATTTTTCCTTTCTCTTCTGTCTTCTGCCTCACTAAGTAGACTAAGCTGGCCTCAAATTTGGATCCTCTGGCCTGGCCTCCTATGTGCTGGATTTTGGGTATGCATCACCACATTCGAATAGAATGCCCCCCTCCCTCCTTTCCTTTCTTTCTTCCTTTTTTTCTTCCTCCTACCCTTTTTCTTTCTTTCTTTTTGCTTCCGCTTTCTCTCTCTCTCTCTCTTTTTTTTTCTCTCTCTCTCTTCTCTCTTTTTTTTTTTTTTTTCCACCAAGAACTAACATATCTCAGGCTGGCCTTGAACTCGCTAAGTAACCAAGGATGGCCTTCTGCCTCCATCTTCTGAGGGCTGGGATGACAGGCATGAATACTATGTCTGGTTTCTGAAGTGTCAAGGACTGAACCCAGGGCTTAGATCATGCTATACCTATTATCAAACCGAGCTACATCTCCAGACCCTCTTGACCTGTAAAAATTGTACTGATTGATGGCTTTGTTGATTAGGTATGTGTGTATATGTGTACCACAACACACATGTCAAGGTCAGAGGTCAAGGTTGGTTCTCTTCTTCTACTCCATGGCTCCCTGGCATCTAAGGCAGAATGTCAGACTTGGTGGCAAGCACCATTTACCTACTGAGGCCATCTCACTGTCCCCACCATTTAAAAAGCGGTTATTTCTTCCCTATATGTATGGGTGTCTTGCCTCTGTGTGTCTGTACCCCGTGCCCATGAAGTGCCCACAGAGACCAGAGGAGGCATAGGATCTCCTGTAACTGGAATTACAGTTGGGACCCGTCTTGTGGAGTTAGGAACCCAACTCAGGTCCTCTGAGAAAAGGAGCAGTCACTGAGCCATCTCTCCAGTCCTACCCTCTCCTTCATTTTGAAGAACGGACCAAACTACATCCCGCTTATCCATTTATCCAGCAGCGGACGTGAGGCTTCCTTCGCCTTTGACTAATTTGAGCCATGCTGCTGTGAACAGATGTACCTGGATTGTGTCATCTCCTTGGGTGTCTCTGCACACGAATGATTTTTTTCTGCATGTGTGCATATGCATCATTTTCTCTGACTAAGAATGTTTTTTCCTTTCCTGGTTTCACACAACATGATTTGATGTGTCTTCTTTGTTCTCAGATTTTTGCTGGAGCTCTCTGGATCTGTGGCTTATGATTTTTATCTTTGGAAATTCTTCAGCTCTTTTCCTCTCTGGTTATATTTTCTGTCTTATTTCTCATTCTCATTCAGGAGCTACCGTGGCGTTCGACACTGCGCCTCTCCTCACCGTGTCTGTCTCATTTGACCTTTGGGGTGCCACCTTCTGTGCCTTCAATTCATTAACCTTTTCCTTCCACAGCATCAATTTGCCACTGGTGCGTTTTCCATTCAGATGCTGGCGTTCTTGTTCATCTCCAGAACTTCAGGGCTTGCCTTCCCTCATGTAATCACCCCCTGTGCCTCCGCTTAACATTCAGCCTGTGAAACCCAGTCAGAGTAATATTTTGCTGACCTTGTCTGTGACTGTTTGGTGATATTGTTCACCCCACACAGTTCCTTTTTGTCAGAGAAATGAGGAAAGTTACTGAGAGAGTTGGGTATTAGACACTGCAACTTAAATCTTTAAAAAAATTGTTTAAAAGATTTATGCTGTGTGTGTGTGTGTGTGTGTGTGTGTGTGTGTGTCACACATGGATGCCCACAGAGGTTGAAGGCATTGGATCGACTGACCTCTGGTCTTCTTGAAAGACCAGTAGCTGTTCTTAACCACTAGGCTCTACTCTAACTCCCATCTTTTCTTTTAGCTTTTGATTTTCTTCCCCTATTTCCCTCTCGTGTCTGTGTGTGTGTGTGTGTGTGTGTGTGTGTGTGTGTGCATGTTTGTGTCTCTATGTCTGTATATGTTTGTGTGTATGTAGATCTGTATGTTTTGTGTGTGCATGTTTGTATGCATATGTGTATACATATATGTGTGTTTATGGGATGTATAGGTATGTATATATATGTATGTTTGTGTATGTGCATGTGCACATAGAAGCAGTGCATGTTTGTATGTATATATTTGTAGGTGCACACGTTTGCGTGTGGTGTGTGTGTGTGTGGGTAAGTGTTTATGTGTGCATGTGTGTGCACATGTGCACAGAGACAGAAATCAAACTCAGGTGTATTTCTCTGGAGGTGCAAGTTTTTGAGCATGGTTTCTGGGACTAGGCCCAGCAAGCTTTAGAGGGATCCGCCTGTGTCTCTGTTTCCCCCAGGACTGATATACACACACCACCACCTCTGCTTTTGCAAGGGTTCTGGGGTTCTGCCTGAATAGCAAGCACTTTATTGACTGAGCCCTCCTTTCAGCCCTTCCTCCTGGTTTCTCTTTGACTTTAGAGAGAGCTACATGTCACCTGGGTCTTCATTTCTGCCTTTGTTGCATCTACCCTATGCTAGGGACACTACCTTTCTAGGTTGTCCTGCCATAGGTAGGGTCATCCAAGAATATTCGCTGTTCCTCCATGGTACAATGGAAGCTTCCTCCATGGTACAATGTCTGATGATTTGGTAGAGGTGTCCTCTACCAGCAGGATGAGTGACTTCTTCTTAGTGGCACTGTCCACTTCCAGAGCATGGCTTGGAACCAAGCTGTCTCTACAAGGCATCGGTGAGAGGGTCTCAGGCTGTCATAATGGTAGGCTGGCCATCTATGCCAAGCCAGCTGATCCTCTGCCTGTCATTCACCAGCAAACTTGGGGAGTTTCCCCTTTTGTTCTATGAGACCTATGGATGATATAGAATGTAGGCTCCATTGCTATCTGAGTGTCTCAGAACCAACTGATGAAAAGAGTGTAGTTGTATTTGCACCATTCCCAAGGGGATGGCATGGAGCAGAAAGGGAGCCACACAGGCAGATGGCTCTCAGTACAGCATGTGAAGCTGAGACTGAATCCAAGGGCTGGGTCTGAATCTGACTGGTTTGTCCAGGCTGTCCCTGCGGTGGAGCTCAGAGGTGGGAGGCAAACTCCATGCTCAGGAAATTAAAATATCGTGGGGCAGCCTCCAAAGGAGCAAGTGGAGATCTAGTTGAAGGGGTCAGGTCACAGATGGAAAGGCTAGAAGAGATGGTACAATGTGGCTGACCTGTCTGAGGTGCAGTGACTTCCTATGAAGAAACCTGGGAGGACATGGACTGAGGAGGAAAGAAGGACAAGATCAGCCTGCCATGAATTAATTTTGGAAGCAGTGGGGCTTAGGTTCCTCCACATGTCATAAATAGAAATCGTGGCTTGTATCAGGGCTTTTTTGCCTGCTCTTGTCCTGTCCCAAAAGCTGAGAGGGACAGGGAGATGGCCAGTGGTTAAGAACACAGTTCTTAGCCACTCTTCCAGGAGTCTGATTACCTTGTTGCTCTTCCAGTAAAACCGGTTTCAATTCCCAGCACCCATATGGTTGCTCCACAACTTCTTCCGTTCAGAGAATCAGGGGCTCTCTTCTTGCACTCTGGTGCTGCATACATACATACCAAAGCAGACACCCATTCCATAAAATAAAATAAATATTGGATTAAAAAATCATCAACTATTAAAGCAGTTAAAAGGGTGGAGATCCAGGCAGGATGAAGCTAAGTTCAGGTAAAGTGCTGACTGCGTGTGGACCTGGGTTTGAACTCAGGAAATCTGCTTTAAAAAAGCCAGGCATGCTAACCTGTAATCCCAGCACTGAGGAACAAAATCAAGGATCCCTGGCACTTGCTGGCTAGTCAGCACCTGATATAAGTCCAGTGACAAACCCCACCTTAAAACAGAAACAAACAAACAAAGCGACCAAACAACAAAAAAAGGAATAGCACAACAGCCAAGGTTGTCCTCCGGCACATATCCTCCTATACACAGTGCACAGTGCCCAGACAGCCTCTTACACCTCCCTATGCACACAGTGCACAAGTGCTGAACAGACCTCATACACTCCCTATGCACACTGAGTGGCATGTGTGCCCATATCACATAATTGTGTACACACACACACACACACACACACACACACACACACACACACACACATCAAAATTAAAATAACACATTTTTTATGGTCACGTAAACAGGACAGGAAGTTCCCAGACAGTGTCTGTACTTCTTTTCCTGGGGAACATTTATTCTTGGTGTTTTTGTAATGTCTGTGGCAGCATTTGCTCCCTAGAAGTCCAGGGCATGTGACAATGACTGTGTAGGCTGCAAAAGATGGTTTGCTATCAGGTTCTCAGAAAAAGCTGTTTTTGTCCCCATGCTTGAGAGCTCAAGGATAGATTCACACAGCCAGGGACAAATGACCCCTGCAAAGGAGCCGGCAGGGCACATGCCATGGCGAAGTCTTCCTTCCGGCTGTTTTCTGAGACATAATCATACACCACACACTTCACTGAACCATTCCACCACAGCCATGTAAGCTTCAGCATAGTCAGCCTGTGTGTGTGTGCCGTTAACGTGTATTGTGCCATGGAATTCTCAGATTGTGTGGAATCAGATTTTCCAAACACCAATCTTTGACTTTGCACCTTCGTGGAACAGGTCTCTTTGTTGTTGTGTATTCTAGGCTAGCTGGCCGCGGGCTTACAGCAGTCTCCTCTCCATCTCCCATGTCGTCAGAGCAATGCAGGGTCACAGGAATGTGCTCTCATGCCAGGCTTTTACACAGGTTCTGGGATGCAACCAGGCCACTGTGCTTGCGTAAGCACTTAATCTACAGCCATTTCCCCAAAGCTCCTGGAACATATTGGTGATTAAAGGAAATCATGCCCTGCCAGCCTGCCACCTCCCCTCATTCTTGTCCCCAATGTCTATTTCTGTCTCTGTGGATTGGCTATTTGGATTAGTTCTTGTAAATGATGTCATGTAATATGTGATCTTTCGGTTTTTTCTTCTTTCACTCGTTCCTGTCTACCAACACCATAATGCCAACCAGTGTTTATCTCGTCTCTTAGCTGAATAATATTTCCTTCTGAGTCAACTCTTGCTTTATCATTCATTTGTCTGTTGATGGACATCCGGCTGTTCCAAGCATCTACGTAAGAAGACCACGTGGATAAGGATGAGCCAAGTCAAGTCCCACTAAAGAAGCCAACCAAGACCTCGTGAGCAGGAAAACTGCTTGAACAAGGGCACCTGCCACCATGTTGAATGATGGCAACAGTCAGGTTCAGAGGGTGTGGGTAAATGAAGTTAAGAAATGAGGGCCACACCTGGAAGACACCAGTCCCAAGGAACTGTCACCTTTAAGCTGAGGAGAGCAGACTGGGCTTGCAGGAAGTAAGAGGGGCCAGGATGAGAAGGGAGAGGCCAAGGTGGGAAAGGTGCTGATCAGGGGTGAGACACTGGCTTTATAGAAGTAGGTTGCGTAGCAGCCTGGGAGGAAGGAAATATGGCGAGACCTCTGAAAGGGTTGTGAGTCTCAACAGGGAGATTTGGAGTCTTGGGTCTTAAGGGGTCTTGCAAGCTCTGCTCCTGAGATGTGGAGATCTAGGTGAAAAAGCTATAAAACCTGTGAAAAACGATGACCAGTCAGCAAGGTCCCTGTTTCCATAGGTTAAATGTAGCTCTCAGTCATCATCAAATAAGCTTCCTTTTACAGCACATGAGAACCATTACAGAAATCCATAAATGGTCAAAATGTAGAGAACAACTGGCTGTGGGTTACCTACCCCATCTGATGTATTTATTCGGCCATCTCCATACAAACAACTCAGGAGACATGGAGGAAGGAGGGGCAGAAAGATGAAGAGAGTCAGAGGATCAGGAAGTCTGTGATAGTCTAGTGTCCTCTACACATGGCCAGGGAGTGACCCCTATGAGATCTCAGCAATGTGGTTGCCTACACGAGATCTGAAAAATGACATCACCAACTGATCAATGCCAATGTGGATGGGGAACAAAGGCTCCACCTAACTGAAGAACTGTGGGCAAATAAAGCTATATACATTAGAATCTGTTTTCTCAGGACGAAACTCCTAATGGATTATCCGATTCCAGAAGTGGTCAGTTCTAATCACATAGGAACATTTTTATGGATTCAGGGTGTGTACCTATGCAAACCACTAATAATTAAAAGAAAGGAGTCACAGAAGTTTGGGAGGGGGCAGACGAGGAATTGGGAGTTGGAGTGGGGAAGAATTGGTGGAATGATATAAATACAGCTTTCATGTATGAAATTCTTTTAAAAAATGAATTAAAAAATCTGTTGAAAGCCTAGGTAGATGACCAGGACTGAGTGGCTTTTTCCAGTCCCCAGCCTGAACAGGACGAACATCAGCAGGTGATGGCCCGCGGTCCTACAGGGTCTCAGAGTAATAACCTGTGTGGACCTTCACCAAGGCCGGGGCTCTCAGGACTGTCACTCCCACTGCCCTTCTATACCAGCCCCTTCACTTGGTGTGCAGGAGAATGAAGGACGTCTCTCTCCATTGTAGGCTTGACAAAAAGAGTGGGAAGGAAGTGTGGAGAGAAAAGGCTCAGTAGTTAAGAGCACCTGGGAGGCATTCCCAGCCGTCCTGCGGGCTCACCACCATCCAGCAACTCAGTTCTAGGAGGCCTGGCACTTCCAGTCTGACCTCTCGGGTTTCAAAGCATACACATGTTGCATAGACATACTTGCACTCACATGCAGATGTGTGTGTGTGTGTGTGTGTGAGTGTGTGTGAGTGTGTATTATGTGTGTGTATGTGAGTGTGTATGTGTGAGTGTGTGTGTGAGTGTGTGTGAGAGTGTGTGTGAGTGTGTGTGAGGTGTGTATGTGGTGTGTGTGTGGCATGAGGTGTGTGTGTGTGTGTGTGTGTGTGTGAGAGAAGATCTGGGAAGGAATCTGGTGATGTGGCTCAATTTTGCTGGGTGTCTAAGAATGTGACCTAGCATGTATATATATGGGACCCTGGGTTCAATCTCAAGCATCACATACAATGGTATGGTGGTGCATGCCTATAATCTATCTGGGGATAGAAGAAGATGGATAAGAAGTTCTAAAGTTCACAGTCATCCTCAGCTACATAGTGAATTACAGGCTAGCCTAAGGGCTGCAGGAGACCCTCACCACCACCACCACCACCCTAAATGGAGAGAAAATTTTAAAAAAAAAAAAAAAAAAACCTTAGGGAAAGGCAGGGAAGCAGTGGGTTCTGAACAGGGAGGGTCTGCAGATCAAGCCTCCTCAAAGCGCCAGGATACAAACTTTTTTTGCATTTCTTTTGTATGTTGTATGCATGCTCATGTGTGTGAGATAGGCACAGGTGTGTATGGGGTCAGAGGATGTCTTGGATGAGGTTCCTTCCCTTCAGCCTGTTTGAGATAGAATCTGTTGTTCATTTTTTGCAGTCCTGGGGCTAGCTAGCCTGGGAGTTCAGAAGGGATTCTCCTGTTCCTTCTTCCCCTCTTGAGTTTATATGGGTTCAGATTTGAACTCAGGTCCCTCCACACTGAAACAAGTACTTTAAGAACCTCAGACCAACTGCTTCCTTTTCTATTTGGATTTTCCAAATGGCAGAGAAGTGACTTGACTCATCAAGGGCTCTTAGCAGACACCCAGGAGTTTGAGCTCAACCCACTTCCCCAGCAAAATTGGTCAAAACGCTAGTTTGAAGATACAGTCTCGAAAGAATCCTGGAGAGTCACAGAGCCAGCCCAGGCAGCCCACACTGGCAGTAAAAAGGCTCCATAGCAGGTGAAAACAGAAGAAGTGCTGGTTTTGGTAGCCCTCCCCAGTCATATGCCCCAAGAAAGTAACTCCAGGTTACTGCCGGCTGGATCGACCACCAGAACCCTAGTGGTCGTGCTGGCTCATGGGCGTCTAGTCATTGAAGGAAAATGGGCTTGCTATGGCCTTGAGGGCACAGTTCTGGGACAGTGGGACAAAACTGGACTTTCAAGGTTAGTGCATGTCTCTTCCCCTTTCCCTCCTCTGCCGGCCTCAGGGAAGGATGGGACTGAGAGCCTGCTGGAATCCTAAAGTGTTGCTGAACAGCCTGGGAACTGAATAGAACTAGTCTGGATGGATTCAGGAGGCACCATCAGGAAAAGAGATTTGACTTGGAGAGCTGGCTGTAAAAGTGCAGATAGATGACAGCGTGAGAAAGGGGAGGGGGGGCAGAGGGGAACTTGATTGTATTTCTCAGGTCAGGCACCTGGTCCTGGAGATCATACAAAACCAGAGGCAGGGGGGGTGTGCATGAGGGACTATGGGTAAAGGTGCCAGGAACATGAAATTTCCCATTATAGGTGAGGGACATACTCAAGCTCTCCTCACTTGAAAGGGGCTGGGGTATGCTCCTCAATGTGTGTGGACACACAGGTCCTGGAGGAGGGGCAGGTGGGGCGGAGTGGGCGTGGGCCTTGTGCAGAGACCTCCCCCATCTTTGGAGCCACGCGCCAGGCGTACCTTTCCTTCTGCCCCAGCATGGGACCCGCGCCAATGGTGTCATTGTGACAGGTGATCCCAGATTGGCTGAGACCCCGGCTCCCTGACCTCCTCCATAGAGGGAGGGACATGGGTGCAGGTTTGTGGCTCGTGCAACCCTAGGGGTCATGCGCACTTCTACCTCTTTGGCCACCAAAGCCTAGTCCGTTCTTCACCCGGCTGCAAGCGCTGGGTGTGCAGGAGACCTGCAGCTCTTAGGGCTTAGGACCCAGAGCACTGGAGCCAGTGGGAGGTTCCTGTGGAGTACATTCGGACCTCTCTCAGCCCCAGCAGAGTGCAGGGACGTGCAGGCCGCAGTTCAGGATCTGCACTCGAGACTTGTCGAGGGACGCATTAAGCTAACATCTGCTCAGGCATGGGGATGCGTCAGTGGCCATGAACTGCACCCGGGAAGGTGTGGGGTGGAAGCGCGCGCGGTGTCAGCTTGCAGAATGTGAACTAAGGGGAGGGTGAAGCGTGGCGGGAGGGCAGGGCAGAAAGGAAGGGCGTGAGAAGGAGGGCGGTGGCGGGCGGCGGAGAGTTATCTATACTTTTAAAGACCGCTTGAGCCGTAAAAGGGGGACCTGGGGGGCGCCTGACCGCACGCGCAGGACACGGGCGTACCACGCTTCCCTACTCTTTCAGACTTTAACTGGTACAGGGTCCCCACCAAGGCTCCAGAGGCTAGCGACGCGTGCCCCTAGGGAATCCTGCAGCAGTGCCCTGCCTGGGGTGGGGTGAAGGTGCGAACGTCCTTCCCCACCCGGTTCCTCATGACACTTTTCCTGGCGCACCGAAACCCGTGGCGGGCCCGGCGCTGAATGCAAAGCTTGATGGACGGCGGCGCGCTGCCCAGACTCAATGCCCACCTCGTCTGGGTCGCTGGGCCTGCACTGCTCGGCGGAGACCCCGTCCCCCGGAACTGCTTCCGCTGCAGCCGACGGCGGCGATCCGGGCAGCCGAGGGCCAGCAGCAGCTCCGGCGGCCGTGGCACGCATGAGCGTGAAGCGCAGCCGCGTAAAGCTGGTAAACTTGGGCTTCCAGGCGCTGCGGCGCGCGGTGCCACGGCAGCGCCAACAAAGAAGCTGGTAAAGGTGGAACGCGCTGCGCTCCCGGTAAATACATCCGTGCGCGCTGCAGCGGCTGCTAGCAGAAACACGACGCGGTGCGTGCTGCGCTCTCTGGGGTCTATTAACCCCGCTACTCGGCCGTCCGATGTGTGCACGCAGCCCTCCGCCTCCCCTGCCAGCGCGTCTCTGTCCTGCCTCTCCTACATCCCCAGACCGCCATTGCTCAGCCTACCTCTCGCGCTCCGCCTGCTCGTCAGAGGACAGCAGCTGCGGGGAGAGATTTGCCCGATGGGGCAGATGTTTGGCTTTTCCCAGTGGTTGGGGCTACTGGGCACCCCCCACACTCCTAAGGTAAGTTCCAGGGTGGTGGGGAGGAGGAGGCGGTAAAAGGAGACACGTGGTGGGCAGGCCTGGCACTTAGCGCCACGGGGACCCAGTGCAGCCAGGCTCAGCCAGGGCGATCCTTGCATTTAGCGCACGCCTTCATTTTTCCTCCTTTTTCAAGCCCTGAGCAAGACCGGCGTTTTGTTTGTCAGGATTACCAAAACTCTCTCCGAGCTCTGCTGTGGGTGGGGGAGGGGGCAGCCAGGAGGGAGCAGCCTCAGGGCCGGAGCCAGCAGGTCCCAGTCTGTCAAGCCCCAGCCAGAGTCAGGTGCTGGAGGCAGGGTGAGTTGCATTGCAAAATCGCGTCCTGGGCCGGGGTGCAGTGGAAGTCTGCTGGGGCGGGCCCCTCCTGAGTCACCTGCAGGCCAGCCCCTGAGTGTGCCCCTTAATCAGCGCCTCAGGCAGGCAGATCTTGGCACCAGGCTGAGACTCAAAACCAACAAACAAATACAAAACTGCCTTGGGAGGTGGGGCGGAGTCACTTTCATTTAACACCTTTTTATCTTCCTCACAGCTCGTCCTAGGGTGTCCCTGGTGGACCTACCTGCGTTTACTTGCCCAGAAACCTAGGCCCATGCCTTACCCGTACTTTCTAGTGCAGCCTGACCAAATGCCAAGTACTGACCTCTGCTCAGCCTCCACGCCCGCGGAATGACATCTTCCATCTCCCAATCCTTGCCGAACCAGGACTTGGAAATTTCTCAGGAGAAAGAATTTTACAGTGACAGTCTGCTTTTTATCAATTAACTTGAACTGCTGGAGGACTCTGCTGAAAATATGAAGAATTATTTTTATACAAAGGATCCTTAAGCTTGGAGCACAATAAAGATGACCTCTGTCTCTCACCCCCCACTGTCTAGAACTTTCCAACCTGGCCAAAGTGTGGACCGGTCGGGCCCTGAGGGCAAGATGCCTGGCTGCACCCTTCTTCCTCTTCCGAAGCCTATCCTGACGCTGATGTTTGGCCAGTATGGGAACCCTGCTATTGCAAAGTGTACTATTCTATAAAAGTTGTTTTTCATTGGTGTTTGCAGTGCCTTCTACCCGTCTCACCCTCTTGTGTCACCCTTGTTCCCCAGGTGCAGTCTAGGCAGGGGCAGATATCACTGGCTGAGACTTCTCTTGAGACCTACATTGCATGGGTGCCTTCTCTAGCCATCTCCCCACAGATGCAGGAGCAATTCAGACACCTTGGAGGGCAAGCGCTTTCCTGCAGATGTCTGCGAGTCAGTATCCGCCCTCCAGGATGGCTCTCCTCTGGGAAGGATCTGTGTGAGAGGGGCAAGGGTAGGGTGCTAGGCTGAAGGTAGATCTCTGGATTGTGGGCATCTCCAGGCCCGGGTCTCTCTTCCTTACCACCTAGTTGGCCCTTGGCAAATTGCCTTATTTGCAAGTGGTATTGAGCCTAAACCTACCTTCTAGGTTTTGGACAACCTGCCCATGCGCTTGCAGCCAACATGTGCTGGGCTCCCGTGCTGACTGCTAGCGTCAGTGACCATAGTGAGGCCCTGCAGATAGATCTCTACTTTAAGATTCTCTACTGAGCAGGGAAGACCTGGAAGCTTCCTCAGCACTCCCCACCCATGTTCCTTAGCCCAGGGAGCCAACCTGTGATTGCTAAGATATTACCTCGCTCCACCTTTGACCCCCCGAGTCTCCAAAGCTTTGAAGTCTCCTGTGTCCAAAGCTCCCTTTTATTGCAGGGGTTTGGGAGGGGCTAAGGGGATCCCCAGTGGTTTTAGGGTGCTTCAGGCATCCCTTCAGAAGGGAGTGGTTGGGGCACAGCCGTTGGAGCCATGGGAATCAGGAAGTGCCATGCAATGGAGCAGATGTCTCCCATTTACCTGTGGCAGCTATACAGAAGGCAGTATACAAGAAGATCATCTGTCTCATGATAGCTGGGTTCCTTCCCTACAGGGCCCAGAACCCTAAAGCCAGGGTCAAAGATGAGTCTGCCACTTCAGTCAAAGGTTGTCAGCTTCTCTGATGAAGATCAGACTCAGCTGGGGTCAGCCCAACCACAGCTTAGTGCCACAAAACTGAGTGGACCTGTCTTAGAAGACAACATGGGGGCATGGCAAGGCCATTGAGGGAAGGCCACTCTCTCTCTTCCCAGGAGCCTGTTGGCCAGCCCAGTGTGTTCACTGAACCAGGCGACCTGAATTGTCTCCTGATTTCTTTCCTGCATCTCCAAGTGGCTTACGGGGAGGTGGGTTGCTGGAAGCGTGAGCTTCCTTGTGTCCATAAATTCCCGGTGGTATCGATGGTGTGCCCCTGTTGTATTATGGGATATCTCTGAAGTCTTCATGAAGCAACTTTTGAACACTTAGGAGACTGAGACAGGAGGATTGTTTAGAGTTTCAGGCTAGTCCAAGCTCAAAGGGGGCAGGGGTGAGGATGGGGGTGGGGAGGAGGAAGGGCAGATGGCTCAGTAGGTGAAAGTTCTTGCTGTGCAAGTATAAGGACCTGCGTTTAAAGCTTCAGAACCCACGTAAAGGTTGGATATACAGCACGTCTGTAATCCCAGTGCTCCTATGGAAAGAAGGGAGGCAAAGGCAGGGGAATCTCAGGAAGTGTGCGAGCCAGCCAGGCTGGCACGCACAGCAGAAAAACAGCAAGAGCCTCCTGAGGTGGGAAGGGAGGAGCAGCACTTGATGCTGTCCTCTGACCTTCACACACGAGTAGGTGCATACACAACACAGGCACAGAGAAACTCTTCTGCTTCGTGAACTGAGGGTGTATTGGTGTGTCAGACAGAAACTCCAACCTTGGGGAACTTGCCTTCTGCTGGAGATGAGCCTATTGGCGAGAGGTACCAGCTCACGGGCAATCAAGTGAAAGAAACTGCTTAAGCCCAGAGCCGGGTTATGGCTTAAGGAGGCTTCGGCAACTCCACCCTGCTCCCTCCCTCCACGTGGTTTTGAAGCATCTCCAGACGATGGTTTCCTTGCCTAAGGAAACGCAGTCCTTTTTATCACTCACAGCGATGAAAGTGCAGCTTGCCAGCCAGTGGCACCATTCTTTCTCTGACATATAGAACCAGGGTCCACCCTGTGTCTAAACACCAAACTTGCTAGATAGATCTCTTAAGCCTCTTGGAAGCAGTTTGTCCCAGGTATCCCGTTTGGAGCACCTCATCCTGTGTTTCCTGCAGATGGTAGCCTGAGGGACGAGAGTGAAGCTCTTTGGCAGTGTACTATCCTGTGTTTTTATCCTGCTTCAAGACGCGAGGTGTAATCACCATATAGTTTCTTATTCAAACTTATCCTAATGGGGCCACTGTAGAGAGCAGAAGAGCTGTTTACAAGCAGCCAGACAACAGGTGAGTCACTGGAGCGAGCCTTTGGCTGCTGCTCCTCTGCTCAGAAAGTCCCTTTAGCTGTTAATACCTATCCCCACTGATTAAAGTGCTCGAAGCCACAGAACTTGACTGTGTCAAATAAGTGAGATTCTTACGCCGGATTCTCATCTCTTCACTGAATAGTGAGAAAGGTGGCCCTGGAGCTGTTCAGGAGAGGACAGCTCCCAACATTTGGCCTTCTGGATGAACAAGCCTAGGCAGAGTCCCTCCTGGACAAGACCCCTCATAGCCCAGGGCCCCTGACTTGCCCCAGGCTCTGCTGGCGTTGGGGTGGGGAGCAGCAGAGCTCTGCTGGAAGGAGAGACACCTATTCCAGGCAGGTGATCTGAGTCAGTCTAGGAAATGGAGGCAGGAATAGCCTCGTGAGCTCTCAGCCATGGGACAGGGTGGAGCACTGCCTCGGAATGGAGACAATTCACACAATCATACTCAGTGTGCCTGGCATGGTAAGTGAGGAGGTGGAAGGCAATCAAATGACCTGGGCTCAGGGAGCTTTGGGGACACTCTTTTGCTTGTGATCGGTAAATGTTCTTTCTTGTCTCTTAATCCTAGAGACACCAGGGGAGCGCGAGAGTACTCTCCTGGGAAGATTTCTATAGACTCTGACTCAAAAATCACATTCTCTCAAGTGTGTCTCTTCTTCACGTGTGTGTGTGTGTGTGTATGTGTGTGTGTGGGTGGGTGGGTGTGGGTGTGGGTGTGTGTGTGTCAGGGAAGGGGAAGAAATTGTGTGTGTGTGTGTGTGTGTGTGTGTGTGTGTGTCTATGTCGGGGAAGGGGAAGAAATAGTCATTGACACACAAGGACCCCAAAATAGGTCAGAGAAGTTGCCAAGTTTGAATATCCTATGAATTCAGGTCTCCAGCCACACATCTCGGGACCTTCATTGGCACCACCCTCTGCATCAGGAATGAGGTATACCACATGCTACGTGCAGCACAGACATCCCACCGGGAAGACCAATCTCAGGTGGAAGCCATCTTCCGGACAGATAATGTGTCCTGTGTATAGGGGGGTCTAGAGAGCATGCACTGGGTCCCAGGCTGCAGCAGAAGTCTGGAATTGCATCCATTTCTCTCAATTTCTCAGAGCCAACTATCTATACAGTCAGCGCTGGCCTCATGGGGTAGCCTCCTGTCCTCTGATGCCCTGGGGTTCAGCTGAGTTTCTAGACAAGTCTGCCAATCAAGGCCATGTTGCTCAAGGTGTCTTTCATTCCTGGGCAACACCATTGAAGACACAATACTCCCAGATACTGTCTTCCCAAAGGAGTCCAGGCAGCCCTGGGACCCCAGCTATCAATCAGCCTTTGGAATCCCAGAACCCTGAGCTCTACAGAGACACAGAAACAACCCTCGTGCTGAAATATGCAAGATGTCCAGGGCAGGCTGAGGAATGTCTGAGGCACAGAGCAAAGCAAGGGGAGTTTCAGGAGGTACCTGTCCATCATCCTTTTTGGGTTTTGACCAACCTTCTCCTGCCATGTGTCCCTACCATGATGTGTGGCCCAAAATGTGAGAGACAAGAGACAACATTAAAACCTTTGAAACAGAGAGCCAAAATAAATATTGTTTACTCACAGACTGATAATCTCAAGTGCTTTATATTGTAGTGACAGGAAGCTGGCTGAGGCGCACTTTTTACTCTAGAAGGGCAAAGGAATAGCGATAAAGGATTTAAAATGCAAAGCTTCTTCTTCTTCTTCAGTGCCTTCTGTCCTGCACTAATTTAATGCTTTGTGGGGAAAGAAACAATTTAATGGCGGTTGGTTCTTTGTATCCAAGGGCTCTCCAACTGTAGTCTGAAAATGTTTGCGTGTGCATGCATGCATAAGCACAGTACATATGCGTGCGTGCGTGCGTGCGTGCGTGTGTGTGTGTGTGTGTGTGTGTGTGTGTGTGTGTGTGTAGGTCAGAGGCTGATGTTGGGTGCCTTCAATTATTCCACACCTTAGTTTTGGAGACAGGGTCTCACTAGGCTCGAAGCTCATTTGTAGGTTATATTGGCTGCCTAGAAGGCCTCAGGGCTTCTCCAGCGCTGGAATTACAGCCAAATGCCACCATTCCTGGGTTTTTATATGGGTGCAGGGGTCAAACTCATGTCTTCATGCTTTTGCAGTGCTTGAATGTTTGAGCTATCTTTCCAGCCCATTGAAAATATTTTGAGATGTTGTTGGGTGTGGCGGTGCAAACCTTCAATTTTCAGCACTCCAAGGCAGAGGCAAGCAAGTCTCTGACCTCTGGAGGTCAGCTTAATTTACAGAGCTAGTTCCAGGACTACCAGGGCTACGCAGAAGAAGAAAAAAAGAAAATTAACCCATCTCTAAAAAACAAAATACAACAAAACAAAATGTTTTGAGAAACAATTTTACCCGTGGTAAACATGTGGGGACTTTCCCCTTGTCACATACAGTGTTCTGTTGTAGTGGTGTTGTCAGTCTCTGGGGGAGGATTAAAGCACAGGAGCAATATGTAGGTTCTGTAACACACGACAGGGTTCTTTCCATAGAGGAGTTTTGAGCACCCCTTTTTGGTATCTCCGAGGTGGTAGTTTCCCAAACCAGTCACCCTCAAATATAAAAGGCCAACCAGAGTAAATGACATGGATGTTGTTGCGGTCTGTCTTTCTGTTGTACAATACCAGTTAGACATGCAAATGGCAGCACATTTTAGCTCGCATACAGAAACTCTGACAGGACATAGTTCCCGGTACCCCAGAGATACTTCATGGCCAAAGTCCAGTGGTTTTCACAGTGTGCCAGCACTGTCCACCCTTGCTTACTGGTGAGAAAGAGGACAGGACAGGCTTGGTGGCATATCCCTTAAAACCCAGCATTGGGGGTGGCAGAAGCAGGCAGGTCTCTATGAATTTAAGGTCAGCCTGATCTACACAGTAAGTTCCAGGTCAAACAAGGCTTCACAGTAAGACTGTGTCTCAAACAACAGCCACAACAAAGAGCGGCTGGGGATGATCCTACTCCCCTGTCAACATCTTCAGCATAAGTGGTTGTCTGTTTGACGGAGGGAAGTCTCCCTGCTAGAGACAGACGTTGTCTCCTATCGCTCAGCCCTTCATGCTTACTTTGTCTCTTTCCTGCCTTTGAAGCCAAGTTCTGGTTTGAATGGAAAATGTGGTCCCTGGACACCTATCTTGCTCATCTGTGGATTTAACTAGGAGACTTGATCTGGTGGGGGATGGTGGCAAGGCTGGACATGAACAGAGTACAATGTCTCCTTACTGAACAAGTACACTCCAGACCCTCCCGGCCTTCACCCATCCACTCAGGTTCAAAGGTAAGAGTAGCAAGAATTTCAAGATAGGGATACTGTGGGGCCCATGGGGCTATAGAGGTCTCACATCTAGGGAGCTGGTCCTCAAGCCACCCACAGAACTTCCATTTGAAGAGGTCCCACATATCACTTGCTTTCTGCCCCTTTTGACATCATAGCCCCTTGCAGATGGTGACACCCAGGCGTGGCCAGCAGCAGAAGGGCTGTGACAGGAATCACTTTTGTCAACAGGGTCCTGTTACTCTTCCACCTTCCCTTTTCATAAGATTAGTGACCTTCAGAGACCTGGGGACCACAGCAGCAGCTGTGTCCAGAAGCACAGGCCTCATTACAGGGCGAGCAAACTCTAGTGTAGAATGAGGCTGAAGGGACCTGAGTTAGGGCTGTCTAGGAGCATAGGTAAGGGCTTTAGGGCAGGAAGGGCCCTGGAGGCTTCACAGCACAGGTAGGCCTTTGGGCGGGTGCGTGTCATCAGCCTCTGTTCTCTTAAAAGAAGGGCCTGTTCTGATGAGTTGGTTGGTTTGGGTTGGCTCTGAGCTCTGGGGGTCTGGAGAATGGCTTGTCTGTTCTGGAGCCTACAGGAGACGAGACAGGAAGAAAGGAAGCAGAAGCTGATTGTAGGGGGTCTAGGCTGTGAGGACAGGTGACTAATGGGGGATGGAGGCTGCTGCCAGGGAGAAGACACTGCACAATGATGTGGAAAGCTCTAATCTCCCCAGGGGGTGCGGGCACATCCTCCAGGCCTCTTTGAGGGGTCTTACCCTACCCAGAAGCCACAGGTATCCTGAGAAGGCCTCCAAGTGAGCAGGCCACATCTCCCTTTTGCCTGCCTGAGGCAGGGACTTCTACTGTTTTCTGCTTACAAGAGGGACTGGTCTGCCAGTTAGAGAAGAGGTTGGACCCTGCTCAGGCCTCTAGACACTCCAAGCCTTCCAATCATCTGAGAAAAGACCCACATCCTGAGCCTGGGGACAAGAGGCAGGTGTCTGGGGCTCAGGAATGACTCCCTAAAAGACTGACTGGAGGGGGTGACTCTATTTTGACCACCAGGCCCTGCTTCATCTCAGATCTTGCCCTTGTTGGCTCCTGGCCCTATTGCTCTGGCCTTTTACTTCCCTGGCTCTAAGTTGGTTAGTGGAGTGAGGTGATTGGCCAGAGGCCTAAATGCAGAGAACCCCATCTCCTGCCTCCTGCACTCGGTGCTCAGCAGGACCCCTGCTGAGATTATGAGCTCCAGCTCCCCTCCACCCTTTCCATTTTACGTGTTGGAATAGTCAATGGAGCTCTGAGCTGCCAGGTGCCTAGGTAGTTTCCAGATGTGC